>NC_142604.1:10668268-10933070 GCF_041222555.1 Hakea prostrata | reverse complement strand
GAAGGGATATTGGTGCAGGCAGTCTTTGTGTCGAAGGTGGCAGGTGAAACTCTAAAGAAGCTTGCTCAAGGTGAAGAAGGAGAGTGTTGCATCAGATCTTTGTTAGAGGAAACAGCCTGGACTGTTTTGGTAATTTCCTTCATCTCCCTTACTGTCATAGTATCTGTGCTTGCAACATTCTTCTTCACTCGGAATCAACGTGCGCACCGTCATGGCATGTATGAGCGTTGTCCTGGTTTAGATAGTAGGACAGTGGAAGGTCTTCCTTCCTTCCGATTTTACAGTGCCTGTTCAAGCAATTGCCGGATGGGAGTAACTTGTGCTATTTGTCTTGAAGACTACAGAGATGGGGAAACCCTGAAGGTTATTCCTTGTCGTCATGGTAAGTTTACGTTGTTGCTTAACTAATTTATCAATTGAGCTGTGAACATTGAAAATTTTTATGAATGCTTTTATGGGAGATTTGTCATCTGAAGAGCAACACCCTCAGCCTGGATTATGTTTTAGGACTGAGAAGCAGTTCTCTACATTGTATGGCGTTGAGAAATTTGGTCTAGCTGGAATATTTGCCTTGGTGTTGCTTTTTTGACTTGATTGAAAGTTCTCGCAGATTTTCATGCAAGCTGTATTGATCGATGGCTAAACGAGTGGGGGACATTCTGCCCGGTGTGCAAGTATGATATGAGTCCAAACAGAGCAGATTAATCATGGGAAGACTCTTCTTATTGTTGCTCAATGTTCGACGCGATCCATTCCTCATTTGCAGTTTCAGGATCTGGGTTTCTGTGGGTTTACCTGTGTTTTCCCCTCCAGTTTTACCTCACTCCCGTTGGTTTTGATAAGCGAGGGCATCATATGGTTTTTTCTATTTTTTTTTTTTTTCCATTTGCAGCATCTCATGTATGATGTGGCTGTTGCTAAAAAGATTAATGTTCTTTATTGTCCCTTGTCCATCCGTTGAAGTTCAAAATCAGCAGCACATATGTATAGTTGCAACACTGTATACTGGATCAGCGCTTAAATTTGTTCAACTATTGAATAAACTGACTTGTACTGATATTTTTTCCCTTAAATGAATGTGTTTGAGTTTCCCATATTGAGATACTACGACCAAAGAGAGTTTCAGGTTCGAATTTTCATTGATTTGATTATAATGGGGTAGTATGTTACTCGAAAAATATATGATTTTCAAATAAACCATGATAGACAATCGAGTCTCTTCATTCATTTTGTTGTAAAATAAATTTGAATGGTCTGTGTTGGCAAAGTGATCACTTGTGCTCTACCCTTCTTTTGTCCCTGTCTTTTTTTAGTTGTTAAGTCAGTGGGCTACAAATCCTACCAACATCCAAAACGATGTGCCAAAGAAACAAGGGACCCTGCAAAAAAAATTCAAAAATTACAAAAACAAACATACAAGAATTTAATCAAGTGCAAGAACCTTCAAGGAAAAAAATCGCAGAACTGTTATTAGAATCTATTCTATACAATTAGTATTTCATTTTTATTTTATTTTGGGTTTATTTTGGGTTTGGTACAAAGAAGCTTTAATAAGCTAAGGAATGGAGATATTAGTATTGCCTCGGCAGAGTTGAACCCCCAACCTCTTCACTAAGAGGTGTTGATTTCAACCACTAGAACAGTTCTGCGTGAGCCAGTATTTCATATTTAGATTACACTAAAAGAACACAAATACCACCGCAGATAAATCAAGAAAAACTCTATATTCTTCTTCACCCTTCATGCTCACCATTTCTCCACAAATTCGTTTTTTTCCTCGTGTGGCGGCTGAACCTAATGAATAAACTGAATTTCCAGTACTCAAATTCGTTTTTGCTTCTTTTTTATTTTTTTTATTTTGACTTCCAATGAAGCCCCACAAAGCTTTATAGCCCACAGAATCCAACAAACGCATGCCATTTATTCTTCAACTGCTCGAGCGTGGCAACGTTTTCATCCTGTTCTTCAAGATTACTTCAACTGATTTGATTTGGGTTGGTCACTATGGATATTAAATCCATCATAGTTCTTGCTGGGATTCTTCTGTGTTGCACTGCCGAAGCAATTGTGTCTATTGACCTCCATAAGGCGAAGGATCTCCTTAATTTGGGTTATCGTTATCTTGATGTTAGGTATATCGATTCTGATCACTTCCCTCTTTCTTTTTCCTCTTCAGTGAGAAAAATTGTATGATCTTTTTCATTTCTTTGCTTGAATTAAAAGGCCTACAGAAGAATATAATGAAGGGCACATAGATTTTGAGAATACCTTCAACGTTCCTTACACGCTCCTCACCCCAGAAGGTAATTTGTTCTTCTTTTCCTATCTAGCTTCTACTATATTTTTCCCTTTTTACCTTTTGAATGGAAAACAAGATATTGAGTTGTTGGTTTTTTTTGTTTTCTGGTTGGAAATCATAAAATTCAGGAAGGGTAAAGAATCCCCAATTTCTGGAGCAGGTTTTGGCCTCTTTCAACAAAAATGATAAGCTCATAGTGGTAACAGCATCTTCTTTCCTACCATATTTCTTACAATTTTGATTCATATTCACATATTATATTTGTTTTTGTAACCAATCAATTTATAGTTATCATTCCATGTGAAAATATTGTCGTTAAGCACCAGCTTATTATGAAATTACACATTTCTTCGCATTTCATTTTGAGTGTTTTTCTTTTAATTTCTTTTTTATTGTGAGTTATTCTAAGTAAGGTTGCCTACAACTTACAAAAGTAATATGACGTTATTTATTTATTTAAATCTCATCTGCCTTTAGGCTTTTATATTTGAATGTTCCATCATTTATATTTGACATGAATTAGTAATTTTTATTGTATAAGATCAGAGGAAGTACAGTCTTTTAATTGTTCGTCTTTAAATTGTGCAGGGTTGTCAACTTGGGATCATATCAGTTCAAGCGACTACAGATCTTGAAAATGCTGTAAGTTTCTATCCTTCTTGAGAAGTGTCTCAATGACTTTATAGTGGTCAAATTCTAGAAAGAATTCTATCCGTTTTGAAATAGGAAACTAGGAAAAGCAAATGCTGTGTGAATTAAGGTTAATTCGCCATTGGGTTATAATCATACTTTGAGCCAATGGCTAAGACTTAATATCGAGGAGGTCTAGTACTGATATTTCATGCAAAATATAATAATTTTTTTACCCATTGTCTTTATTTCGAAAAATTTTCTCCAATCGGAGGGCTAATTTTTAATAATTCACACATGGAAAACGAAGGGAAGTTTTCAAAAATTGGGTATAGAAGGGGGGAAATTTCAAAAAATTAGGAGGTCAGGCGTTGATATATCATACATGAAAAGACAGTTAGAGGGAAAATTTAAAAAAAAAAATGGAAGAGAAGGAGAAAATTTGCAGAAAAATTAAAAGGGGGAGGGGGGAGGGGGAGGCCACGACCACTTTGCCTGGGGTAGCTCTACCCTTGGTGACTGTCTTTTATATAGAGACTGTAAGACCAAAGAAGTTTCAAGTTCAAAATTTTTGTCCCTCCACACCTTCACTCCCCCCTCCTCCTCATTTAGGCCTAGAGCCCCTACTTGTGGGAGAAAGTATTAAAGAGCATGGATATCTTAAAAACAAATTCAATTTTTAAATGTTTATTTATTTGTCCTTTATTTTGAATGAAAATCTTAAAATATAAGTGACCTGTAATTTATAATTGAAGGATAGCTTTTTCCAAATATATGTGAATGTTTATTTCCTATTTGTTTTGAATTCATATAGGGTTTCAAACATATAAGCAACATGGAAGGAGGATATAAAGCTTGGATAGAGAATGGCTTTGATGCAAAGAAATCCTATGATGAGTTGTGATGAAGATCGGACTGATTTAGTTAATTGTTATTCAGTAGTGAACCTCCTCGAATTAATTCGGGAACGATTTAAATAAAAATGTGTTGACAATTCAGATTGGACTTCTCTATTTGTGTCTTCATTCTTTTTCTTTTTTGGAAATCACTGTCTCTTTTTCTTTTTTCTTTTAGTAAATTGGAAAATGCTATCTCTCTCTTATATTTAGTCATATTTAATTTTTTTTCTTCTTTCTTTGGGTTGCCAAACCCGGTTTCCAAGGCTTTGCCTTGACTAATCCGGTGTTTGACCCGGGTTGTACACCTGGCTGTGGTGGGTGAGTCTCTCAGTAGGGATTTTTTGCATCCACAAGGTTTCGATAGCGGAACATTGCTTAAGCGGACCAAGCTGCTTACCATTTGGACCAACCCCCGTTGGTAGTCATTATTTACTTTTATTCCCCTCTAATCTTCCAAAAAATTGAACTTGTACCTCTTTTATTCCTTTGATTTTTCAAAATCATCAAATGGCCTTTTATTTTATTTATTTTTAATTAATTAAAGCAATTTTGTGAAATTTGTAAATAACATTGTGATGAACATTGTGAGAAGAGGGCTCAAGACAGGAAATGAACATTGTGATCAGGTAGATCCAAGGTTTTAAGTATCCCACAATACCATATGATACTAGTTGATATGTATCCATATTTGACCAAACCGAGACGATACATCTCGATACGTCCCTCCATTGAATTACACTGAAATACATAAGCCAGAGTGATATAATTCTCGATACAGGACGATATGTCTCTTAAAATCACCTGATCAATACGATACTCGATATCAATACTTTAAACCTTGGGTAGATCCAAGGAATTATTTTTAAATTTATAAGGAATTAAATCTTGAATGTAAAATAAAAAAACTTATTTCTTTTGGAATGAGGTTCATCCAGGCCAGCTTGCGCACACCACGACTACCACCTTTTGATTCTCTACTGTTGGATTTTTGTGATGACGTGGCATGATCTATATGCTTGCCAGCTGTTGGCTGCTGCAAATAAAAATCCACCAAATTTCAAAAGTAAACAAGCAAAAATTTTGTCTCTCATGTACGTCTTCTCTATTTCCTATTGTTTCCTTCTCAAAAGTTTCACATCTAGTCCCAAAAAAATAAACTCTTAAACTTATCTCTTTATATTTTAAAATGTCAAATTACTTTTTCGTTTTGTCCCTTTAGTTGATTGAAGTAACTCTTTTTTTTTTTTTTTTTAATCACATTTTTTCTTTCTTTTCTCTTTCAATTCATTATATGTGATTAGATGTGTTTTTATTTATTTTTTTTATTTTTTTATTTTTCCCCCTCTTTTATATATATTTGTATTTTCAACTTTATTTATAATTTTATTTTTTCCTTTGATGAATTTTTTATAAAAGAGGAAGAAATAAAAAAATACATCTAATTTTTTAATGGATTCTGATAAAATTGGAGGAAAAAAATGGGTAATTTTGGCATTTTAAAGCATTAGGGAAGAAGAAAAGATAATTTTTTTTTTTTTTTTGTGAAACTTTTAAGAGAGAGGTAAGGAGGAAAGACAAAAATTTTCCAAATAAATAGATTACTATACTCCAACCAACCACTGACCTTATCATGGGCACCACCCAAGGAGAATTTTAAGAGAAAAAAACATGATGTCCACATTCCAAAGAGGAGTGTCAACATGCAGCCGATTAGAGGACTTCACTACCCTTTTTGCTTAGGAGCAGCAAATGATGTAAATTAATTTTAACCGTGCAATTAACCACATGTAAATGGTCCAAATGTCCACTATGTCGAAGAATACTACTCCCAAGCAAAATCCCACCACAAGCAGCTCTTCCCACCTTTTGTAAATTTCAATGTCTTGGATTGGCTTAAAAATGATAATAATAAAATAAAATCCAATTTCATGGGTTGATACCACACCTGATCATCACTCCTTAACTTACCTACTTATCCTAGGGTGCCTTGGGGAAACTGGATTTTTATAATCATTGGATTAATCTTGTTATGGAATGTATTACCTTTGTTTCGTATACCCTATTGTTCAATGGTGTTGAAAAGGGATCTTTCTCACCCTCGAGGGGTATCCGACAAGGTGACCCCCTATCAACCTATATCTTCATTCTATGTTCACAGGTGCTTTCTGATACCATAAAAAGAGCTGAAGAAAGTAACTTGGTGCGAGGCATCTCGGTGAGAAATAGAGCTCCTAGACTCACTCATTTGCTACTTGCGGATGATTGCCTTCTTTTTTCGGAGTTGAATTACTTGAAGGAGTGTTTGGAGACGTACTATCATGCTAGCGGAGAAGAGATAAATTTGAAGAAATTCATGCTTACCTTCAGCCCCAATACCCATGTTAAATTTCAAATGTGGTTTTCTAAATTGATGAAGATACCCTATGGAGCAGGTCCATCGAAGTACTTGGGTCTCCCATTTGAAATTGGAGTTGCAAAATCTGTGGTGTTTAGAGAAATTGTGGAGAAAACATGTTAGAAGATAAATGGGTGGAAAAATCAGCTTATGTCACATGCAGGAAGAGAAGTTTTGATTAAATATGTCGGGTGTAGCATAGCTAATTATGAAGCTTCTCACTTCTTGATTCCTAATACTACACATGATACTATAAGGAAATGACTTAGCAATTTTTATTGGGGTCAGAAAATGGAGGAAAAAAAGATACATTGGATCTCCTGGAGTAGATTGTGTCGATCAAAGGAAAGAGGTGGCTTAGGGTTTAGAGATCCTATTCTTCAAAATCGTGCCCTACTTGCAAAGACAGCTTGGAGATTATTCAATGATCCAAATTCATTATGGGCTACTTTTATGAAAGCCTTATATTTTCCTTCTACTGTGTTTATAAGAGCTAAAGTGGGAAACAAACCATCATGGGCTTGGAGAAGTGTTTTAGCTGGAAGGGAGGTCCTACAAGAGGGACTCATGTGGAGAATCGGATTAGGAGAGAAAGTGATGATATGGGAAGACCGATAGATAGGGTCGGCTGTGCAATTCAAAACAACAACTCCTAAGCCTGAGGGATGCCCTATCTCAAGAGTGGCAGATCTGATAAATTCAAGTACAAAGGAATGGAAGGTGGATATGCTAAACCAATTATTAATAAAGTGGATGTGAGGAGGATTAGAAGTATCAAACTTAGTCAATTCCAAGCTGAGGATAAACTATTTTGGGGGGCATCAAAGAATGAGATTTTCTCATCTAAATCTGCTTATCACTTGTTAAGTAATAGCAGAGATCAAAGAATGAATTTTCTTCCTTTGTCTTCTAGGGAACATAAATGGGAATTTGTAACTTCAAGAGCTTGGAAGTTTATTTGGAACTGCAAAACATTGCCAAAGGTGAAATCATTTTTATAGAGGGCGTGTGCACAAGACCTAGCTACAGGTGATGTAATGAGAGATAGACAAATGAAAAACCCCTCTTGCAAAAGAAGTGGGAAGTTGGGTGAGTCTATCGATCATGTTCTTTTAGAGTGTCCTTTTGCAAAGGCAGTTTGGTTTGGCAGTGCCTTCTCCTATTGCCCTACAGTGGATGAAGTTTCGTTATCGTGCAAATGGTTGGATAAATTGCATGAATTAAAGTTCAGCAGTAAACAAGAAAAAGATGAAGCATTGGTACATTGTAGCTTCATTTGTTGGTACCTATGGGTTGGAAGGAATGAGCTTATTTTTAATAGAAAAGAATGGCAACCAGAGGATGTTATTGGAAGGGCTCAAGCTGCAGCAACCAAGCTTTTAGAAGCTACAAGGGGACAAGTGAATCATGGAAAAACTGACAAGGAGATTAGGCAGTGCACTTTTCCTCCACAGTTGCAGGTTAAGGAAGGCCTTATAATCCACTGTGATGCTTCCCAGGCACCGGAAACCATTAGTGGTGGTGTGGGTTACGTGATTTTTTATGAGCAATGATCTATCTTGAAGGCCTTCTCATAACCCACTGTGTTTGATCATGTTCTTACGGGTGAGGCTTTGGCAATGAGAGCTACTCTTTGGTGTACCCTTTAGAATCATTTATCCAGTGTTGTTGTTTACTCGAATTGCGAGGAATTAATTCATCTTCTATATAGTCAACCTACTCTTGTGCCTTCGTTAGAAGTTGCCTCCATTGTGGAAGATATTTTGGTATTGTACAAGAATTTTGAGTCTTGCTCTTTCTTATTTTTCTCTAGGGAGGATAATGGGATTGCACATTCCCTAGCCCAGAAGGCCCTCACTTTGGCAAGGAAGATTGAGTGGTTGTATTCTACTATGGCCCTCCAGCCTATTGGAGGTCCATCCCCTTCTTACTGTTTGGAATGAAAACTCTCTTTACCCCGCCCCACCAAGAAAAAAAATGAAGAAGAAAAACAACTTACCTACTTATCCTCTTTGCCCCATCCCTCGCCCTCACAAATTAAATATGCCACTTATAAAGTGGGTCATTTTCTAACCATGGACCATGTCACTTGTCAGTCACTTACCTCGTATACTTTCTAGCTAAATCCTTTGAATTTAAATTACCTCTAAATGTTGCAGAGCATATATTGGTCGGCATTTCCATTTTTTTCTTTCTTTTTTTAATTATCAGCCAAAGAAAAGGTTCAAAACATACCTTTCTATTTTTTTTTAATATAACACAATTAGAAGAATATGCTATAGATTAGATATAGATACTCTACATTTAGCCCACCAGTCTTTTTATCTTCATGGGCCGTTGGATGAAGACCACGTAGATTGTTTAAACACAAACCGTGCAATTTCATACATATATAAAATTACAATTTAAAAGTCTTTAAATCTACATCATTGGATTTTAAGTTATGCTTCATTTTATGCGAATATAAAATCTATGGTATGGATTTAATTAATCCACATAACGTTCATCTAAGGTAGACACAAACTGAGACATTGAGACTGGGTTGGTAGGCCTCTATCATTTTCAGGTTCTGGGTTGGCAAAGCCACTTGAATCTCTATAAATTAGAGTTATCACTGACCTCGTTTCCTATATCTGTTCTTGCACTGCTCGAGCTAAGCAACATTTTCCTTCTGTTCTTCCAGATAACTTCAACAGATTCAATTTGGGTTAGTCTCTATGGACTTCAAATCCATCATTATTCTTGCTGGGATTCTTCTGTTTTGTACTGCAGAAGCAATTGTGAACATCGACATCCACAAGGTCAAGGATCACATTGATCAGGGTTATCATTACCTTGATGTTAGGTATACATATGCATTTGGATCACTTCCTCTTATTTTTTTTTCCTGCCAGAAAATTTTGCATGATCTCTTTTTTGCTTGTAACAGAACTCCAGAAGAATTTTATGATGGGCATGTAGATTTTGAGGATATCTCCAACATTCCTTACATGTTTAAGATTCCAGAAGGTTAATAACTTGTTCTTCTTTATCGATCTATGAACTCCAGAACTCCTCTACCTTTTATAATGGAAAACAATATAATTAATTTGGTTTTCTTTTCTTGTTGGAAATCATAAAATTCAGGGAGGGTTCATAATCCCCATTTCCTGAAGCAAGTTTCAGCTGCTTTCAACGAAGATGATAAGATCGTAGTGGTAAGAGCATCTTCTTTCCTGCCTTATTTCTTACTATTTTGATTGTTGTTCACAGGTAATATTTGTTTTTAGAGCCAATCAATAGTTATACATACATAACTATTTCTTCAAGCTTCATATGAAAATGTTCTATCATTTTTCAAATGAATCAATGGCTTCTCTTGTGTAGATACATAGTCATTTTAACTATTATTTTTAAATTGTGAAGGGTTGTCAACTTGGGATAAGATCAGTTAATGCGACTAGAGATCTTGAATATGCTGTAAGTTTCAATTCTTACTTGAGAAATTTTGCAATGACCATGTTGCGCCGCTTGGGCCTCCTTGGGCTTGATGTCGAGATAATAGCCTTGATGCATGTCACTGATAACTTCCCGGGGTCGACCCCCCCCGTTTGGTTTTCTAGCAACCAGTCAAACCTTCGGTTCATCTTGGAACCAATGCCTTGGCTAAAATTGGTAGAATAGACCATATGGTGATCCAACAATATGGATGTTAATTGTTCTTCTTTACTTGTTTTGAATTTATAGGGTTTCAAGCATGTGGTCAACATGGAGGGAGGATTTAAAGTTTGGACAGAGAATGGCTTGGGTGTGAAGAAACCGCTTCACGAAGAAATGTGATGAAGCTCGGGCTAATAGAATTCTACCTCTCCTATTGTTTTCATCAATAAAACTTAATTATTTCAATTATATGTTGAGCTAGCTTATTTTGATAAAATTACCATCAAAGGTTGCTCAGTCGGCACCTCTTGCTGAAGAAGTCATGGGTTCAACTCACTTGTGGTATATGTAATAGAATAAAATATATTTGGATATTTGGATTTTGGATTTTGAAACAACCTTTCTTATATTCTCGTTCTTGAACAGTTTGATCAAATTCTGTACCTAGAGTAATTACATTCATGTTGAGAAATTATTTACTCTAAAAACTAATCTGTTGTTGTCGACAATAAATTACTGAACATAAGTCCCTATGTTTTTATTTTTTGTAATTTAAGTCCCTAGTTGAATAGAAGTTGGGGTTCCAACTTATTTTAAATATGAAACATGATTTTGAAATCTATATTCTTGTGCTCCCAAAATGGTCATTTTTTATTAATTTTAATTTAAAATTTACAGTCAATTAGCATCAATGGGTTGTGGGTTGTTTATTTTAGTACTTCTTAATGAAGAAGTTATGGATTCAACCTTTCGTAATAATATATTTAAATTATATAAAACTCAACCCTAAGGAGGATGTAATTGAGATGGCTCTAAATGGGAGAGAGGTATATTGTTTATTCTTCTTCTAAATGCGAAGAATTTGATTGACAAATTGGGTAATAATAATAATGCCCCTCTTTGAGGTACCCAATTTGTCAATCAAAACTTCTATAACTAACACTGTTAGTCTCATTAAATTTTTATCTATCTATTTTTAATATTACTTTTAAGTTTAAGCACTATCCTTGACCCATATCTCCTAACTTTTGTGAAGCTGATTTATGATTAAGAGAGGAATAAGTTGTAGACAGTAGAGAGACGAAGAAAATAATGATTGCACCCCAAAATGGAAGCAAAGCAACGACACCCCACAAAAAACACAAACACCCCAACAATAAACACACTAGCCATCAAGGAAACGAAACCACATTCAAAAAAATACCCACTAAAACCGAGAGAAAAAAACCACGCCAACCGATCGAAATCGCACGCCAACCGACGGCCGATGACCTCCCCAATGGCTCATCGCTCAGCCAACACCGATGATTGGTTAAGCACCGGAGCCAGACCGGCGGCGGGGTGAAAGCGAAACCCTTGCCGACGACACCAACCCGGAGCCAAGATGTATGGGAACGCGACCACCCGAAGACCGGAATCCGCGAACGAGCCCACCAACAGAGCCCGAACAGGTGAAACGGAACTCCAGACAATGCTGTCCGAGAAACCACACGCCGACAGAACAAGCGCACCAACACGATCCCATTGATGAAAGCAAAGATCCATATGCAGCGGGAAGGAAAGAAAGGATGTAAACGCCCAGGGAAGCACCAAGGAAAACCCAAAAGAGCGGGGGGCCCGAAGGAAGGGAAAAGAGAGGGACCAAGCGAACACCAAAAAGCACGGAGATGTGGAAGAGGTGGGAGAAAGGAGCGATCCAGGGACGATGAAGAAACCAAAGATGAAGGGATTTGAGGAAGATCGCGCATGGGGAGAATTCGATCGGTGAAGAACGACGGATTTTCCCCTCGATAGTAAGGGTATTTGGAATTAAAAAAATAATAGGGGTTCAGTTCACAACAAATGGATTAGAATGTTTATTGAATTGGGCTGTCTGTGTTTTTTAAACATAAAATGAGGTGTTAGTGTTTTAAAGCCTCCATTTTGGGGTGCCAGTGCACTTTGCTCTAAAAAATGTATGCTTTTTATTCAAAGTTATTTTTTGTCTTTTTTGTAATACTAGTAAAAATACATATGCAAATGCACATGTTAAAAGCATCAATAAATTAAGTACCAAGAGAGTTGGAAGGACCACTCAAAGGGACAATGAACGGAAGGAACGACAATAACAACCCAAATTGCAAAGGAAAGCTTAATACCCAGGTTCTTCTGTTGTGGGGCTGCCACACCATGCACTCTAAAGCAATGAGACTCCTATGAAGTAACCGGTTCAACTTCAATGTTGTGCATTTATTGTACTTGCCAAAGGTCGAGATCGAAGTTCGAGACCGAGATTTCGATCTCGACTATTGGCAACAGATATTGCACATTAAATGCGTAGCATTTAGGTCTCGCCCCTGGAGTAACTAACGCAATTATGCAGTCGACTTAGGTGCAACAATAGCTTCAATGATTTGGGTATACATTTAAACATCACAACCTGATCTGCTATTACCCTTGCTTGGGTATGAGCAACCTAGAGATGAAAAGCAAAGATTGCATTAAATTATCATTTATATAGTAATTCCAAACCCTAGTCCACTTCCACAATAGATCTGTTTGGCCCATTTCAAATCTAATGGCAATGCATCGCCCTGATATGTTAAGACCCCTATCAATTATTAACCCTAGTAATTGATCTACACCTACATATTACTTAGGATAAACTAAGTTTCTCCTTCTTATATATATATTTTTTTATTTTCAACTTTTATTTATAATTTTATTTTTTCTTTTGATGATTTTTTTTTATAAAAGAGAGAAATTAAAAAATTCATATAATTTTTTAATGGAATCTGATAAAAATTGGAGAAAGATAAATATAAACATGTCTAATCACATTTAATAAATTTTTATTAAAAAAAGAAAAGAGAAAAGGTTTCTATAAAAAGAGAAAGAAAGAAAGAAAAAAATTAGAAAAATGCATCCAAGTATAGATTCTTATAAAAAGGAAGAAAAGGTAGAAAAAAATTAATAGTAAAGAACCACTATTAATCTATTAAAGGAGATGAAACATGGGTAATTCATCATTTTAAAGTAGTAGGGAAGAAAAAGGATAAAAAGTTTATTTTTTGTAGGACGTGAAATGTTTGTGAAATTAAAAGTAACTGTAAGCGCACGGTATCATGTAGCTAACGGGTCTATCTCAAGGAGATATGTCACTTTAAAATTAACTTCTTAATGATAATGCGAGAGTGCAATGATTAAAATTTGTTAATTACTTAATTAAACTAAACAAATGGTCATAATCCATATATCTAATGCGATCGAATTGAAACGAAAATTAAAGCAAACATAATCAACGCATAATTAATAATGGCAGAAAAAAATGTAAATTATAAATAAATAAAAATAAAAGGGAAGTGATCCTAGTGTCAGCTCTGGATGTAGGGAAGGGGAGTATAATTATAATGACTTTGACCGTGGACATTTTGCCGTAACTTACAGTCCACCGATTGGGGGAACGGATATTAGAAAAAAAGAAATTGCAGGAAAGAAATAAGTAAAGCAATAAAATGAAAGGGAAACATTAACCAAAGAGAGGCACGACTGTAGGCATCTCTAATCAAGGACCCAGGGGAAATGAGAACAATAAATAAATGCTGAAAGTAAATTGCAAAAATAATAGAGTAATAAAAGGAAAGGGAAACCTTAATCAAAAAGAGGCACGACGTAAACATCTCTAATCAAAGACCCAGGTGAAGGGAGAACAATAAATAAATGCTGAAAGTAAATCCTAAATTAAGAATATGGAGGGGTAGATAGAAGCGGGAATGGAGAGAGGAAAGAAGATTATTGAAGAAGGTTACTCACTTGCGAATTGAACAAACGATTCGAATCTCAACCAACCCTAACAACCAGATCTAGATCATTTTTGATCTAGATATGCAATTGCTAGACCCAAAGAAAAACGAATCTTAAACCTTGAAACTTGAACTTGAATTGCATTACATAGAAAAATTAAACCTAAACATTTAATCTTGAAATTTAAATATCACAAATGCAAGCAAATAAAACTAGAGAAAACCAAATAAAGTGAAAAGAGAAGAAAGAGTGCTTCTACTAAGCTTTAAAACACGTTCTCCCTTGATGGAGTATACTCTCCTTTTATAGAGTTTACATGGGATATGAATCTTGACAGAATTTGAATCAAACTCAGGGTTTCTATCTGACTCAACCAATTAGCGTTTTGACGTACTAATCGGACTAACTTAGAGAGATCAAATGCACATTCCACCGTTGGATTTGATGATCAATAAGTCGTGAAGTTCTCCTCCAAAAATCAGCTCGATCAGACACCGTATGTCCGTTCGATGAAGGGTGATCGAAATTGAACAGAGACATTCAAAAACGAGATTTTTCCTTCTTCCTTATCTGAATATAATTCTTTTTCCTTTTTTCTTTTTTTAATAACAAATAAGAAATAAAATATTAAGGTATGCAATGACTCTTTTCACCATTTGGATTCTCTCAATAATATCTCTGTACATTTGATTGATAATTTATAATCTCAGCCGTAGATCAAATTTGTCTTCTTTATCTCTTAAATATTTCGGAGTTGGCCCATAATCACATCTCTAGCCCATCATGCTCTAGATCAGTTCAACTTTGCATTTGAGAAATTGAACGGACCTCTTGACGTATAAAATTGCATGATTCATACCCAAAACTACAAATATTTGCTTAAATCTTGAATAGTCTTAAAATTTGCAAAAACAACATAAAACCCAAGATAGCTCCACTCTAAGTATGTAAAATGCATGCTTTATACCCTAAGATTTCACACATAAATGTGTTCATCATGAAACTTTTAAGAGATAAAATAGAAATAAAAAGAAAATAAGTATAAAAGACAAAGATTTTCCTAATAAATCATTATGCTCCAAACAAAACCATTGGTCTTATCATCATCACCTCTCAAGGAGAAGTAAAAGAGAGAAAAAACATGATGTCCACATTTCAAAGAGTGTCAACATGCAGCTGATTAGAGCACTTCACTATCGTTTTGGGAGCAATGTTACTTGGAGCAACGGACGATACAGATTAATCTGAATCATGCAATTAACCATGTGTAAAAGGCCCTAACGTGCACTTCTCCGGAAAACACTACTCCCAAGCAAAATCCCACCACAAGCACCTCTTCCCACTTTTTGTAAACTTCAATTTCATGGATTGGCTTAAAAATAACAAAATAAAAATAAAATTCAATTCAATTTCATGGTTGATAATGATACCACACCTAATCATCACTCCTTAACTTACCTATTTATCCTCTTTACCACTTCCCACGCCCTCACAAATTAAAAATGTCACTTATAAAGTGGGTCATTTTCTAACCGTTGATCATGTCGAAAATTTATTAGGTCCATTTTTGACATTTCTTTCTAGATGTGTGACAAGTATCTCAGCATCACATCAAATGGTGGAAATCTATTTACAGGTAATATCAATCAACTAAACCCTCGTTACAAATGGACCTGATTTTTGTCCGATCATGTCACTTGTCAGTCACTTACCTCGTATGGTTTCTAGCTAAACCCTTTGAATTTAAATTACCTCTAAATGTTGCAGAGCATACATTTTGGTCGGCATTTCCATTTTTTTTTTTTTTTTAAATAATCAGCCAAAGAAAAAGGTTCAAAACATACCTTTCTGTTTTTTTTAATATAACACAATTAGAAGAATATGCTACATATTAGATATAGATACTCTACATTTAGCCCACCAGTCGTTTTATCTTCCTGGGCCGTTGGATGAAGACCACGTAGATTGTTTAAACACAAACCATGCAATTTCATACATATATAAAATTACAATTTAAAAGTCTTTAAATTTACATCATTGGATTTTAAGTTATGCTTAATTTTATGCGCATATAAAATGTATGGTATGGATTTTATTAATCCACATAATGTTCATCTAAGGTAGACACAAACTGAGACACTGAGACTGGGTTGGTAGGTCTCTATCATTTTCAGGTTCTGGGTTGGCAAAGCCACTTGAATCTCTATAAATTAGAGTTATCACTGACCTCGTTTCATGTATCTGTTCTTGCTCAACGTGAGCTAAGCAACTTTTTCCTTCTGTTCTTCTAGATAACTTCAACAGATTCAATTTGGGTTAGTCTCTATGGACTTCAAATCCATCATTATTCTTGTTGGGATTCTTCTGTTTTGTACTGCAGAAGCAATTGTGAACATCGACATCCACAAGGTCAAGGATCACATTGATCAGGGTTATCATTACCTTGATGTTAGGTATACATATGCATTTGGATCACTTCCTCTTTTTTTTTTTTTTCCTACAAAAAAATTTTGGATGATCTCTTTTTTGCTTGTAACAGAACTCCAGAAGAATTTTATGATGGGCATGTAGATTTTGAGGATATCTCCAACGTTCCTTACATGTTTAAAATTCCAGAAGGTTACTTGTTCTTCTTTTTCGATCTAAGAACTCTACCTTTTATAATGGAAAACAATATAATTAATTTGGTTTTCTTTTCTTGTTGGAAATCATAAACTTCAGGGAGGGTTCATAATCCCCATTTCCTGAAGCAGGTGTTAGCTGCTTTCAACGAAGATGATAAGATCATAGTGGTAAGAGCATCTTCTTTCCTGCCTTATTTCTTACTATTTTGATTGTTGTTCACAAGTAATATTTGTTTTTAGAGCCAATCAATAGTTATATAACTATTTCTTCAAGCTTCATATTTAAATGTTCTATCATTTTTCAAATGAATCAATGACTTCTCTTGTGTAGATACATAGTCATTTTAACTATTTGTTTTTAAATTGTGAAGGGTTGTCAACTTGGGATAAGATCAGTTAATGCGACTAGAGATCTTGAATATGCTGTAAGTTTCAATCCTTTCTTGAGAAATTTTGCAATGACCATGTTGCGCCGCTTGGGCCTCCTTGGGCTTGATGTCGAGATAATAGCCTTGATGCATGTCACTGATGACTTCACGGGGTTGACCCCCCTCCCCCCAGTTTGGTTTTCTAGCAACCAGTCAAACCTTCGGTTGATCTTGGAACCAATGCCTTGGCTAAAATTGGTAGAATAGACCATATGGTGATCCAACAATATGGATGTTAATTGTTCTTCTTTACTTGTTTTGAATTTATAGGGTTTCAAGCATGTGGTCAACATGGAGGGAGGATTTAAAGTTTGGACAGAGAATGGATTGGGCGTGAAGAAACCGCTTCACGAAGAAATGTGATGAAGCTCGGGCTAATAGAATTCTACCTCTCCTATAGTTTTCATCAATAAAACTTAATTATTTCAATTATATGTTGAGCTAGCTTATTTTGATAAAATTACCATCAAAGGTTGCTCAGTCGGCACCTCTTGCTGAAGAAGTCATGGGTTCGACTCACTTGTGGTATTTGTAATAGAATAAAATATATTTGGATTTTGGATTTTGAAACAACCTTTCTTATATTCTCGTTCTTGAACAGTTTGATCAAATTCTGTACCTAGAGTAATTACATTCATGTTGAGAAATTATTTACTCTAAAAACTAATCTGTTGTTGTCGACAATAAATTACTGAACATAAGTCCCTATTTTTATTTTTTGTAATTTAAGTCCCTCGTGAAATAGAAGTTTGGGTTCCAACTTATGTTAAATATGAGACATGATTTTGAAATCTATATTCTTGTGCTCCCAAAATGGTCATTTTTTATTACTTTTAATTTAAAATTTACAATCAATTACCACAAGTGGGTTGTGGGTTGTTTATTTGGGAATGATTAGTACTTCTTAATGAAGAAGTTATGGATTCAACCTTTCGTAATAGTATATTTAAATTATATATAAACTCGACCCTAAGGATGTAATTGAGATGGCTCTAAATGGGAGAGAGGTATATTTGTTATTCTTCTTCTAAATGTGAAGAATTTGATTGACATATTGGGTAATAATATTAATGCCTCTCTCTGAGGTACCCAATCTGTCAATCTAATCCTCTATAACTAACACTGTTAGTCTCATTAAATTTTTATCTATCTATTTTTAATATTACGTCCACATTTTAAGTTTAAGCACTATCCATGACCCATATCTCCCAAATTTTGTGAAGATTTATGATTAAGAGAGGAATAAGTTGTAGACAGTAGAGAGACAAAGAAAATAATTAATGTATTATTTTTATTCAAAGTTCTTTTTGTCTTTTTTGTAATACTAGTAAAAATACATGTGCAAACTGTAAATGCACGTGTTAAAAGCATCAATAAATTAAGTAACAAGAGAGTTGGAAGGACCACTCAAAGGGACAATGAACGGAAGGAACGACATTAACAACCCAAATTGCAAAGGAAAGCTTAATACCCCGATTCTTCTGTTGTGGGACTGCCACACCGTACGCTCTAAAGCAACAAGACTCCTATGGAGTAACCCGTTCAACTTCAATGATGCGCAATTATTGTACTGCCAAAGGTCGAGATTGAAGTTCGAGACCGAGATTTCGATCTCGACTGTTGGCAACAGATATTGCGCATTAAATACGTAGCATTTAGGTCTCGCCCCTGGAGTAACTAACCCAATTGTGCAGTCGACTTAGGTGCAACAGTAGCTTCAATGATTTGGGTATACATTTAAACATCACAGCCTGATCTGCTAGTACCCTTGCTTGGGTATGAGCAACCTAGAGATGAGAAGCAAAGATTGCATTAAATTACCATTTATATAAGAAGAAAACTATGCCCTGGGAAGGATCTCCTTTTCATCGCCATTCCACCTCTCTCTATCTCTTGTACCAAAGGGTACGATACGATGTTCTTCCTTCTAAAACCCTCATCAACTCTACTAAGAGTTGGGCAGGATAGTAGAAAAATTACGTGATTAGCTACTCTTAGGTTTTTCTTTACAAAAGTAACCACTCAATATTCTACTTAACAAATTAAACTAGCTAAAATTGACTTTGCATTTACAAAACTAACCAAAATAATGATTTTTCATCCATTTGAACATTTTTAACCCCTAAAACTAACCAAACTAAAGAGGGGAAAAGTCACTAATTTTTCATACCCTTTGGACATTTTCATCACCATTTTGGTATGATCAATTTTAGGGGTAACAATGTCCGATGAAAAATCACTTTTTTGGCTAGTTTTGTAAAGACAGTCTCAGTATTAGCTAGTTTTGTTAAGTGAAAAATTGAATGATTACTTTCGTAAAGAGAAACCCAAAAGCAGCTAATCACATAATTTGGCTGCAAATTTTCAACTCTCCTCATGGAACCTAGAATGGAAGCCCTGAAGACCCCACTCTTTATTCATTGGAGGATAAACCTCTTTACTTTTATGGAAAAATCACTCCCTTCAGCAGTCAGGCTACAAGAATTCACGATGCTTACATCAGATAAGCAAAAAAACTAATGCCCAAGTTATAATGCAAGCGATTCAGATATGGAGGATGAGTTGTTGAAGGTAGTGTTAATGACTAAAATAGTCATTTTACCCTGACCGGTCCGACCAATGGGTTCAATGTAATTGTCTCAACCATATTGTTAATGGTTGTCCGAACATCATGTCAAGAGAGCCCGGTCAAATTAAACTTCTATTACAGGTCCACTACCTAGAAGGATGAGTCAGGTAAATAACTCTTCTTAGAGTTATATTCCGGGTCTAACTCTGATATCTACAACTATATAAAAACATCAAGTAGGCTTATAAAAGTAGGTATTCATATTATGTGTGATCAATTACTTAAATTCTCTAGTGAGTAATTTTGATTGTATCTCATTGGTACTGACTTGTTCGTTAGAGACATACCTCGACCCCCCAAGGTCGAGCGCATATTTTACATAAACTTGACAGGAAAGGACGAGCAAGATTTCGTATCAACAGATAGTGTTAGATACCAAATGAAAACTCTTTTTTTCTTCATGTATGAAAAATATAAAACAGGAAAAGTCATGACTTTCAGCTTGTATCGTTACATGCTTGTACAGGTTGACCGGACAAGATCTTTAGTAATACTTGAATCATTTTTGTCATTTGTTTCCCAAGCCCCAGTTATATCATACTCATTTCCCAAAAAAAAAAAAAAAAAAAAAAAAAAAGTTATATCATACTCAAAAAGTGTCTTCTTTTACTGGTTGGGAGGAGGGGTTCAGATTAGCATGACCAACGGGCATTGTTCAAGCGCAATTCTGATTCTGAGATGATACTGTTCATGGATCAGTATAGGTGATACCGTACGTATTCATTATTTGTTATTAGGTGTGTTAGAACATTTAGGGTTTTTCTCAAAATTCAAATAAAAATTATACAAGAACTAAAATACGATATAATATTTAAAGAGTATTGGACATATTTTGCTATTCATTTTTCTTGTGGAGAAATAAGAAAATAAAAAAACTTGAGAGATTGGAAGGACTCCATCATAACTATTTATAATAGCAATCTCAAACCCCAATCCACTTTCACAATAGATCGGTTTGGCCCATCTCAAACATAATGGCAGTCCATCAATTATTAACTCCAGTAATTAATCTTCGCTCACATATTACTTAGGATAAACCTAGTTTCTCCTTCTTTTATATATATTTTTCTACATTTTCTTCTTTTTTATAAGAATATATACTTGCATGCATTTTTCTAATTTTTTATAAAAGAAAGAAATTAAGAATACATCTAATTTTTTTAATGGAATCTCATAAAAATTGGGGAAAGATAAATATAAACATGTCCAATCACATTTAATAAATTTTTATTAAAAAAGAAAAAGAGAAAAGGTTTCTATAAAAAGAGAAAGAAAAAATATAAAAAAAATTAGAAAAATGCATCCAAGTATAGATTCTTATAAAAAAGAAGAAAATGTAGAAAAAAATAATAATAAATAACCACTATTAATCTATTAAAGAGATGAAACATGGGTAATTTCATCATTTTAAAGTATTAGGGAAGAAAAAAGATAAAAAGTTTATTTTTTTTGGGACGGAAAACTTTTAAGAGAGATCTAAAAATAAAAAGAGAATAAGTAGAAAAGACAAAGATTTTCCTAATGGGTCGCTATGCTTCAAACAAACCACTGATCTTATTCTCGTCACCTCTTAAAAGAGAAAAAAACATGATGTCCACATTTCAAAGAGGAGTGTCAACATGCAGCGGATTAGAAGCAGTGTTACTTAGAGCAACGGACGATACAGATTAATCTAAATCATGCAATTAACCATGTGTAAACGGTCCAAATGTCCACTACTCCAAAAAATACTACTCCCAAGCAAAATCCCACCACAAGCACCTCTTCTCACTTTTTGTAAATTTCAATTTCATGGATTGGCTTTAAAATAAAATTCCATTTCATGGTTGATAACGATACCACACCTAGTCATCACTCCTTAACTTACCTACTTATCCTCTTTGCCACCTCCCACGCCCTCACAAATTAAAAATGTCACTCATAAAATGGGTCATTTTCTAACCATGGACCATGTCGGAAATTTATCATGTCCATTTCTTTGTCCGAAAGAAAGTGACAAGTGTCTCAACATCACATCAAATGGTAAAAATTCATTTACATGTCACATCAATCAACTAAACCCTTGTAAGAAATGGACCTGATTCTTGGTCCGATCATGTCACTTGTCAGTCACAGAGCATACATATTGGTGGGCATTTCCCTTTTTTTTTTTTTTTTAATTATCAGCCAAAGAAAAAGGTTCAAAACATACCTTTCTTGTTTTTTAATATAACACAATTAGAAGAATATGCTACAGATTAGATATCTACATTTAGCCACATGTCTTTTTATCTTCATGGGCCGTTGGATGAAGACCACATAGATTGTTTAAACACAAACCATGCAATTTCATACATATATAAAATTACAATTTAAAAGTCTTTAAATCTACATCATTGAATTTTAAGTTATGCTTAATTTTATGCGAATATAAAATCTATGGTATGGATTTAATTAATCCACATAATGTTCATCTAAGGTAGACACAAACTGAGACACTGAGAGTGGGTTGGTAGGTCTCTATCATTTTCAGGTTCTGGGTTGGCAAAGCCACTTGAATCTCTATAAATTAGAGTTATCACTGACCTCGTTTCATGTATCTGTTCTTGCACTGCTCGAGCTAAGCAACATTTTCCTTCTGTTCTTCCAGATAACTTCAACAGATTCAATTTGGGTTAGTCTCTATGGATTTTAAATCCATCATTATTCTTGCTGGGATTCTTCTGTTTTGTATAGCAGAAGCAATTGTGAACATCGACATCCACAAGGTCAAGGATCACATTGATCAGGGTTATCATTACCTTGATGTTAGGTATACATATGCATTTGGATCACTTCCTCTTCATTTTTTTTTCCTGCGAGAAAATTTTGCATGATCTCTTTTTTGCTTGTAACAGAACTACAGAAGAATTTTATGATGGGCATGTAGATTTTGAGGATATCTCCAACATTCCTTACATGTTTAAAATTCCAGAAGGTTACTTGTTCTTCTTTATCGATCTATGAACTCCAGAACTCCTCTACCTTTTATAATGGAAAACAATATAATTAATTTGGTTTTCTTTTCTTGTTGGAAATCATAAAATTCAGGGAGGGTTCATAATCCCCATTTCCTGAAGCAAGTTTCAGCTGCTTTCAACGAAGATGATAAGATCGTATTGGTAAGAGCATCTTCTTTCCTGCCTTATTTCTTACTATTTTGATTGATGTTCACAGGTAATATTTGTTTTTAGAGCCAATCAATAGTATATATATATATATATATATATATATATATTTCTTCAGGCTTTCAAAGGAATCAATGACTTGTCTTGTGTAGATACATTACACATAGTCATTTTAACTATTTGTTTTTAAATTGTTAAGGGTTGTCAACTTGGTTATATATATTTATCTGCAGGCTTCATATGAGAAAGTTCTATCATTTTTCAAATGAATCAAGAAGTCATGTGTAGATACATAGTCATTTTAACTATTTGTTTTTAAATTGTGAAGGGTTGTCAATCTGGGATAAGATCAGCTAATGCGACTAGAGATCTTGAGTATGCTGTAAGTTTCAATCTTTCTTGAGAAATTTTGCAATGGCCATGTTACACTGCTTGGGCCTCCCCAAGCTTGATATCAAGATAATAGTCTTGATGCATGTCACTGATGACTTCCCGGGGTCGACCCCCCACCCCAGTTTGGTTTTCTTGCAACCAATCAGACGTTCGGTTCATCTTGGAACCAATGCCTTGGCTAAAATTGGTAGAATAGACCATATGGTGGTCCAACAATATGGATGTTAATTGTTCTTTTTTAATTGTTTTGAATTTATAGGGTTTCAAGCATGTAGTCAACATGGAGGGAGGATTTAAAGTTTGGATAGAGAATGGCTTGAGCGTGAAGAAACCGCTTCACGAAGAGTTGTGATGAAGCTTGGGCTAATTGAATTTTGCCTCTCCAATATTTTTCATCAATTATCTCAATTATGCGTTGAGGTAACTTATTGTAATAAATTTACCATCAAAGGGTGCTTAGTCGGTACGTTCTGCTGAAGAGGTCATGGGTTCAACTCACCTTTGATATATGTAATAGAATAAAATATATTTAGATTTTGAAACAACCTTTCTTATATTCTTGTTGTTGAACAGTTTGATAAAATTCTATACCTAGAGTAAAAGAATAATAATAACTTGGGTTTATTTATTTGATTAACTACATTTTTTACATTCAAACAATTAATTACATTCATGTTGAAAAATTATTTACTCTAAAAACCAATCTATAACTGAATATTGTTGTCGACAATAAATTACTAAATATAAGTCCCTTTTTTTTTTTTTTTTTTGATAATTTAAGTCCCTAATGAAATAGAAGTTTGGGTTCCAACCATATTTAAAATAAGACATGATTTGAAATCCATATTCTTGTGCTCCCAAAGGGTTTTTTTTAATTTTTTTTTATTATTTTTAATTTAAAATTTACAATCAAAGTACCATCAATGGTTGACCATAATTAATACTTCTTAATGTTGAAGTTGTGGATTCAGCCTTTCATAATAATATTATTTAAATTATATATAAACTCAATCATGATGATGTAATTTAGGTGCCTTTAAATGGGAGAAAGGTGTATGGTTTATTCTTCTTCTCATCATAAAAAATTATAGAATTTTTAGTGCCACCCCCTTGAGTTCACCTAACCTTTAATATAATGCCTCTCTTTGAGTTATCCAATCCGCCAGTCAAAACCTTTCTAACTAACACTGATAGTCTCATTAAATTTTTATTTATTCATTTTCAATATTACCTCTACATTTTTAAGTTTAAGTATTGTCTATCACCTATATCTCCCAAATTTTGTGAAGATTTATGATTAAGAGATAAAGAAGAAGTAGACACTAGAGAGATGAAAAAAAACAATTGAATATATGTTTTTCATTCAAAGTTTTTTTTTTTTTTTGGAGAAAAGTAATTTTATATTAAAAAAATTTTAAATCAAGAGTTTACAGACAATAAAAAAAATTTCCCATTAGCATCATTCCTATTAAGAAAGGAAAGAGCTTCAGGGAGATAAATGGGGTGAAGGTGGATTACGAGAATCCAGCCAGGAAGTCCGCACAAGAGTTCACTTCACGCACAATATATTTAAAAGAACATGCAACAAAGTCGACAGCTAGCTCAAGAATTTGTTGCACAAGATCTACTACATACCATGGAACCCGATAAATCTTTTGTATCATCTTAATAGCTGACTCAAAATCGGATCGTATCTGGACTCTGTTGTGCCCCAAATTGCGAACTTTCAGTAGGCCAATAGCAATTGCTTTAAGCTCAGCATGAAGGATGTTAAGGCTGGGCATACCACTGGCTATGGCAAAGATTAGTTTGCTAGTATTGTCACGTCCAAGTGTCCCATAGCCTCCACGGCTAGCAATTTGAGAACCATCGCAATTAACTGCAATCCAACCATCTGGTGGCCGTATCCAACGGAACATCTTCTTTGTGTAAAAAATGAATCAAGCTTGGATCTGCCAACGTTGAAAAAATTCCCTCGTTCTCGCATTATTTGGCACCTTGTCTGATGTTGAGGAAAAGCGGCGTCATGTGTCCATTACAATTTGACTAAATACGCTGTAGGACTTCGCTGACTAGAAGAGTTAATTCTTAAGTTTCTTTCTTGCCAGATCCTGTACACCGTACATACAAAGCTAAAGCACCGTATTCGATTCATTAGAGTCTGACCAGTGAAGTGATATGCCACCCATGCAAGCACCTCCTTCCATGATCCAGTGGTAATATGTCTAAAACCGTTGAGTTTTATTATCGAAGACCAAATCTCATTGGAAAATCCACATTGAAAAAAAAAGATGTTTATGATCTTCATTAGCGTGAGTGCATAAGACACAAGTACTATCAATCACACCTCCCCATTTCATGAGTTTATCCTTAGTATGTAACCTTTCTTTAGCAGCAACCCAACTGATGAAGGAGAAGCATTTTTGGCACCTGTTACCCCATATGACCTTATACCATGTAACCGACGGACATCGCTGTCAAACATATTCCCATGCTGATTTGAGAGAGAAAACACCAGGTGAGTTTGGGACCCATACTGGTAAATTGTGAGGAATCACCAAGTACAGATGGATTTATCCAAACATCATTTCAATGATAAATAGGAGGAGGTTTCGATATATTTTCATTCTATCCTACAGGGGGTTTGATTGATGATTTGAAGAGAATTTCCAAAATTAAATAAATAAACAATTAAAAAAAAAGGTAGAGATAAATATAATTCTATCTTTGCAAATAAACAATTTCAAGTTGTTAAGCAAAATTATTTTCCTTGATATATTTCACTAGTCAATTTAATTTGGGTAATTTTCATCTGGACCCTGAGGTTTGGTCCAAGTCACTTTTAATCCAGTTTAAGTTTTATTTTGCATCTGACTCCCCTATGGTTTGAAGAAATGATCAAATAAGGACAAACTTAACAGAATCCATTAGTTAAAAAATTTTTGTGACAAAAATACCCCCTTTTTTATTTATTTGTTTTAGATTTTTTTTCTTCCTTTTAATAAGTTTCTTTATTTTATTCAAAGAACAAATGTAAAACTGCATCTACCCGTCTTCTCCGTCGTCGGCCAAGAACCAGCAGCTGCTCAGCCCTGTTGCTACAGATGACTTAGACGGCTTTGGAGAGGAAGCGGAAGAAGAGCCCTTGTACCGATCTACCCTTTTCGGTTTTTGGTCCCTCCTATCACCCAATCTGATTGCGAAACTCATCACCACCGCCAGAGCCGGCCACTTCAACTCCGTCGCCGCCTTCTGATTCCTCGCCTAAACTATAGCCTACAATTAATGGGACAAGGATGAAAAGACAGAGAAAAAGGGAAGAACAGAACAATTTGGTTCAAACTCAAGCTTCAGATACAATAATACAGTAAAAAGAAAAAAAATGAGAAAATCAAAACACGAGTGGAAAAGTTGTTCAAAGAGTCCATTTCCAGATTTTCAAAGTCGTAGGAGTTTTTCCTTTTGGAAGAGATTTTCAAAGTTGCAGGAGTTTTTCCTTTTGGAAGAGTTGTTTTGAGCCCATCACAAACTTCGTCTTCTGATTTCCCATCGGAACCTGAACCTTTGTATCCAAGAATTGCCATGGGTATCCCTCTCTTGGTCAGATCCGATTTCAACGAAGCTGCCGACGATGAGTCCAGATCTCCACCGTCGCTTGTTATCGTTGACCTCAAAACAGTCGTGTTCTTGGTTTCGTGGGTTACCGACGTCGACGCTGCCGGAGCTCATGGTGATAAGGGTTGGATCATACAAGAAAACAAGCTTCTTGTTTCGGTTCTTTCGAGTTAGGTCTGCCTTTTAGACAAAGTGCCAACACCATGGAAGAATTAAACAAATATTTTCCAAGTGTTGCTTTCAGAAGCAGACAGAAAGAAAGAAGGCCAGAGAACGACCTTCAACCCACCCCCTTCAACGGCTCTGCCTGGATAAAGTTCTCACTTCTCAGAGCCACAAACACCCTTCTCCTCTATTTCTCTTATTACTCTTCGTCGGGGTTTTGATTCTTTTATTAGTTTACGCAATCATTATTTGAGTAAGCATTGAAGCAGAAGAAGGCAGGGCTAGAAAGGATTCACAGGAGGACAGAGAAAGTGGGTTGGTGAGAGCGGTAGAGAACCCATACAACGGCGGCGGCGATTGCTACAGATGAAATCATGTTGCAGCTCCGCCGATTGAGAAGACGGATAGAATGGCGAGGAAATACGGAAGGTCTCACCGACCCACTTTCTGTTCACAAAAAAAAATTAAATTTTTACATCTATTTTTTTATTAAAAAAAAATCGAACAAAAAATACATGGGTATTTTTGTCATAAAAATTATTAAACTAATGAATTCTGTTAAACTTGTCCTTATTGATCATTTCTTGAAACTACAGGGGAGCCATATGCAAAAGAGAACTTAAACTGGACTAAAAGTGATTTGGACCAAACCTCAGGGGTCCAGATGAAAATTACCCATTTAATTTTAATTTTTTTGGTAAACACTAGTCAATTTAATTTGGAACATAGAAATTAGAAACTAAACCAAAACATCAGGCTTGAATAGGGGCGATATTCAAGAATATTGTATTTCTCAGGGCTAAAACAGTAAATTCGAAAGCCGTGCACACTTAGCACTGAAAACCAGCGGTGTTTTCTGTACTTACATCATTTGTCGTAGCGTTATTGGCTTCTGAATGCTCATCGTCGTCTTCGCCAACCGACGTTCTCACCGAACAGCTTCTTCTCTTTTCTTACTTTGACAACAAAGAAGACAACAAGATCAAATATTTATTTTTATTCCTTTCTTCACTAACTAGTCTACCCTTCTTCGTCTCTCTCTCTGTGTCTCTCTCTTTCTCTCTCTCAATCTGTAATGGGTAGCACAGATGAACCCAAAACTCCATCTTCTCCACCTTACTACCCTTCGTCACCTTCTCATCCTCTTCTCTCCAAGTCTTACCCTTCTCCTTCGATAGAAGAACCAGGGAATGAATCAAATGAAGAACAAAACAACTACCCACAGATCACCTTCAACTATGGACCCAGGCGTTTCCAGGACCTCACTTTCATGGTCCTCTTCATTCTCTTCTCCTTGGCCACCTATGCTTTCGGCATTTATTCCATTGCTCACCGAAACCCTAATTCCTCTGAGGTTTCTTCCTATGTTTATGACTCCAGCACCACTTCCTGTGTCAAGCAATCTGGGTCTTTTCATCAAATTCTTTATTTCCGATCTTTTTCGAATTATCTTTCGTCTTCTTATTTTCTCAGAGATCTGATTTGGACCCTTGTAGTTACTTTGATTTTGAGTGTACCCTTTGCTCTGGGACTTCTCTGGTTACTCAGACATTACACCAAGCAAATCGTCTATTTTATGCTTCCCTTTTTCCTCATAATTCCTGTTTTCTTCAATGTGTATTGGTTCGTAGCTTGTACTGTGAAGTCAAATTGTAGCGATGCTTTCCCTTTAGCTTACCGGATTATGGTACTTGTGTTTGTGTTCTTGATTATCGGTATTATTCTGTGGATAATTGTGGCGAATTGGCATCGTATTGAGTTGACAGTGAGGATAGTTGCGGTTGCATCTGAAGCTCTAGCCAGGAATATGGGATTGTTCGGAGTTCTTCCGTTACTGACTCTTGGGCTTGTGGTTTATTTCGTGCCGATTGTAGTTTTCTTGGTGTTTGCCCGCTTGAATGGGAAGATTGTTCCTCGTAGCAGTGATGAAGGGTATTCCTGCGTTTGGAAAACAGATAGTTGGGTGCCCGCCTACTATACGTTGGCAATTCTCACACTATTGTGGTCTGCAGCAACCATGGTGGAAGCTCAGGCTTACGTAATTAGCGGGACTATTGGACAGTGGTACTTCTCGAAGGAACATTCACCCCCGAGACGAAGTTTAAGGAACTCTTTTAGGTGAATTCCTCTTCTTGTTCTCTTTATTAAGAATTGATTGACTTTTCGTGGTATACGTTTGAATTGTTTATGATGACTTTCATCACCAAAGTTTTTAAGCTCTGGATCTCTGTTGTGGGTATTTGCTACGTTCTCATTAACGATAGAAGCATTAATCTTTGTTTGGTCAACAAGGAAAAGTTATCCTTTAAAAGAGGGTTAAATGTGGTGAGGGTTTATGAGTTTGATTAGATAACCTATCTTGCATACTTGCTGATTCTTCTTCCTTAAAGAAATTTCATGTTACTGGTTATGCCCTACAGTTCCTCAAGAATAAAGGCCTTACCCAGTGCTGGTTTCTGCCACTGCAGGCTCTGGGAGGGTCATAATGTACACATTCTCACCCTCCAGTATCTTTAACCTGAATTTCTCTAAGATTGAGTTTTTTTCTTGAGGTTTGCTGTAGCTTTTCAAGATATGAGATTTGTCTGTTCTAAATGTGTGAAGCAATAGACCAGAAGATGTTAGCTTCACTGCGTTAGAAGAGGAAGAAAAACAACGAGTAAAAACTCCTGTGGTCCAGGAGCTTATCTTAAGTGTGTCAAATTACTGGGTAGCATATGAAAACTTATGTGGTGGTGATGGCATGGTGAGATGGACATGAATTTTCGTATTACATGCTAGTATGAAGTGGGGAAAACCGGGAGGGAGTGGGGTTTAATAAAAGAAACTGATGTAAGCCATTAGAAATTCAAATCACTGATACGTGCATATCTTCTTATTCAGTGGAATTGAAGCTAGATCTTGATTTGAAGATGGATGGTTGGCACATTAGAAGCTTCCTATACAATTCAGAGTGTTCCAGTTATGGAAATTTTCTCATGGGAAAGTAGAGGCATGGGCCTAGGGTAATGAATGTTTGTCTAGGCTTAAAATTTATTGGGGCAGAGAGCAGATGAGGATCCAAGATCCAATGTTCCAACACATAAACATAGTTTTCCATATGCTGATCTTCTTTTTTTTTTTTTTTTTTTTTTTTTTTTTTTTTTGGGGGGGGGGGTAAAGAGTATGCTGATCATCGTTGTGAGGCTCTAATGTAATCTTGGGGATTTTTTGTTTCAATAAGACAGTTCATAGATTAACTTTTCAGGCTGGTAAATGGGGGAGAACTAATGTGGTGATGAGGAGAGAACCTAATAAAGTCCATGCTAATGCACCCTGCAGATATCTTTAACTGAACCAGCTACCACCTTCTACCTTCCATTAGGAGATGATTTGGGATTGGTAGTGAAGATAACTAACCAAGGGAATTGGAGCCAAAGCAAACAGGAGCAGTGTCCTTTCTTTAATTTAAAAGAATCAAAATATTTTATAAGATCCGAACTTAAAGAAAATAATAGATTGGTTTAAAATTGTTTGGGAGCCAGAAACAGTGAAGCTGAAATTAATCAAACAACAAACACTAGATCGATCTGAAATTTGGATCATACCTCGCATTCAATAGTCTGAATTTAATCCCAATGGTTCCAATTTAAACCAAAGGCGGATTAAGAGCAATTTTTAAGAGTCCGAATTCTGAAATAGAAAAAGCTGGGAAAACAGAGAAGCTTTGGTAACTCACAAACTGCAGCCAAATGGCCACCAACCAGGGCTAAGTTTTGGTATATGGAGTGGCTAGATTCATGCAACTCAGTCTAGGACAAATTGATAGAAATATCCAAGTCGTTTCAGTTTTTGACCGAATGAAACTGGATCATAAGCTTAAGTTTTTTGGTTGTAGGTTCCAACTCAGGGAGGCACAAGGTCATGGCCAGGTGTAGGAAACCTCAAAATGAGATCTTATATATCTTGTTTTTGGGCCTCACTGAAACTATCTTCAAAACAGAGATTTAGAACTTTGGCTAGATAATCAGAAAGTTGCAGAGTCAACAACGCTTGAGTTAGGGGTTTATGAGACTAGCCCTATGGGTGCAAAGGCCTAAATGGCTTTAAACAGAGCATAAGATGGTGGTTTTAAACTGAATAAACTCTAAATGAATAGTAGTTTTCTGTATTCGGGAATTGTTTGATTAGTTGAAGAACAATGTTCCATTGATGAAATCATACGTCAGATATCCCCATTCAGTATTGATATCAAGCTCTAATCCAAACAGTAGGTGGTTGACAATAGAATAGATGAATAAAAGATATAATAGAAGAACAAAGAGTTTGCAACTGTGGACCAGAATCTCTGTCCTTTTGGCTTCACAAGGATTCTGAATCTCTCATGTTGAAGCCCTCAAGTTGCAGAGAAAACCTCATTTCATTTCATCAAAATTGCCTGTAAGCCTGGGCTTCAATGGCTAAATAGAAACAACAAAATGGAGACTCAAATAAAAAAATAAATCCTAACTATGTTAACTTAGTTTCTATACAACTTAAGTAATAAAACTAAAATACTTATACAACTTAAGTAATAAAGCTAAAATAAATGAAGTCCTTGAAAATAGGATTGTACTCAAGCAAATAAAACTCTGAAGACTAAGATTCTGTGAGGTGGCTGGTCCACCATCCACCCAAGAATGGTTGCTCAATTTCCATTAGTCTGGTTTAGATTAAGGTCTGGTTCATGTCAAGCAGTCCAAGTCACATCAACCTCCCTGTCCTGCCCTTCTTCCTCTTCCTCTTGGGGGGGAAGAAAAAGGGAAAAACACCATAATGATGGAAAGCTTGACCACAAGTTTTGATGAGTAGGGAACTGTCTGCACATAGCACTCAGCTATTCTAATATATGAATATCGTGATAAAGAGTAAAGACGAGGATTCTCTTAAAGGTACTTTGAGGGGGTGGCAAACTCAAAACTCTTGAAGTTATTGTTTTCATCTTCAGTTCCTTCAATGGCTGATTTATATGTAAGACTTTCATGGCATAAGCATTTTCGTGTTCAGTATCATCATCCTTCCCACCACATTTGGTTTCTCAAACTTGAATCTCTGGTTTAGTTTCTAGTACTGCAATTACAGATTTGGTGCTTTCTTTTCATGGGCTGCATTTGGCAGCATCCCAGTAGCATTTTAGTTCTTGATCAGTAGATATTGGTGGCTTAACCTTGTTGCTGTAACTGATAGAACTTTGGTTGGAATATTGGCTTCCTTGCTGAAAATGTCTGTTTAGCCTCTCCAGGTTCGGATGTCGTGAGTTAAGTAGGTCTTCAGCTTCAGGGGCTTTCTGAAAACAGTTGTTCAAGCTGTTGATATGAGTCAACACTCATCTTGTTAGGAATATCAGCCTGCAAGCCCAACTTGAAGTGAGGTAGGACCTGGTCATCCTCTTCTTGATCACCTGTAAATGCCAGAAGATAATCAAACTCATCTATGTACTTTTCCACAGTTATAGAACCTTGATGAAGAGTATTCAGCCGATCATGTAGTCTCAACCTCGATGTTGGATGTAGGTACTTCCTGTCCTTTCTATGCAGTAGGTTCCTGCAGATGACTCAACAAGACAGCTTCTCTTAATGTGTATGCCACCATTCTCTATCTACACCTATTAATCTGGTTCAAGCCAACTTCATTTTTTGCTCCTCTGGCAAATTGAAACAATTCAAGTAGTTGTCCAGTGCACTCAGCCGATCTTGGAAAACCAATGGATCATGCTGTGTACTCTTTCAACTCCAGCTTTACCTCATGCTTATTATCAAGATGTCTCTATTTTCTGTAATAAGCATAGAGCATAATGTGGTCATCATGCTGGAAAGTTAGATTGTTGATGTCCTGTATGTCTGGTATAAAATTCCTGCCAGATTCCTCTGGTTCCCATTTGGCAGTTTGAGATTTAGTAGCTGCAGGTTGATTTTCACCATGTAGAATGGACTGTTGTAGCGGTGCCTGCATTAACTTGGTGAGATACTGTGTACAGTTGTTGTTCCATCATGTTCATCTCATCAGGAAGGCTTTTGACCATATCAATCAATTGTTGAGGGAAATCTTGGTCACTTGTAGGTTTATTGCTTGGATAAGCCATAGGTTTTGTACCAAATAATGTGAACTGGTCAGAAGTGAAGACCAGTTCAGAAGAGGATCGCAAACTCCAGTCCCAACAATGTTAACGACTTTTAATGGTTTTCTGATTTGTAGGAAGTGATAGCACAATAAAGTATGAGATAATAAATCAAAGAAAGGAAGAAGACTGTAGTCTCTTTTAGACTCTTGTCTTTCACCTCGGCTTCTGACCGTATTTGTTCTCTCACCGGTGGCATCTGATAAACTGACCATCTTCTCTCAGTTAACAAGCAAGAGCTGTGTCTTTCCCTCAATCTCATTAACTCAAACTTGTGTACAAGGTTATAGCCTCGAATCTCAACACTAAAGGGGAAGGCCTAGTTTAATCGTGAACTAAAAGGTAACATATTCTAATTAGGAAACTTACACGATGAAAGAAACTGAATCAAAGCATAACTCTTAACTAAACTGATGAACTTTTCACTACTTCCTACCCATCTTGTAGGCCCATTAAAGTGGCAAATTACAAATAAACCAATGAGACAATGCCCAACACCCACACAACCCAGAGCATAGGATCTCTTTATGTACATGAATGTATTTGAGAAATCCAGATAACTAGAGGTGGGTCCCATGTGATGGATTTTATCTGAGTGTCTCAGATCCCGTCACGTTGGTGAAGTTTCACCGGACCCCTTAACCCAACCCAAAGCTTGTTTCACATGTGGTGATATCAGAAACTGTGAAACTGAAATAATCCAAACCAACCGATAGACTGTTATGAAATTCAAATTAGACCTCATTATCAGTTGTTTATAAAAATTCTGAAGTTTCCAATACAAACCAAAGGCTGGGTTGAGGATAATGTTGAAGAGCCAAACTATAAACTAGTGGGAAAAGGAAGATTATGAGGTAGCTCACAAACCAGCTGCCAGATGGCCACGAAACCTGGGGTGGGTTTTTGGTCAACAGAGGGGTTAGATCATCACACAGCTGCTGGGTCGACAATGCTCAGGTTAGGGTTTTACGAGATGAATACTATTGGTTGTAAGCTAGTTTCTGCATTGGGGGGGGGGGGGGTTGTTTGAGTATTTAAAGGACAATGTTCCTTGATGAAATCTGGTAGCAGATCTTCCCAGTCAGCACTGATGTCAAGGGGCAGCACGGTACAACAGGGTAGTTGGTAGTAGAACAGAGGAAGAAAAGAAAGACAGAAGAACTAGTGCTTCCCTCCTATGGATCAGTATTCCTCAAAATATTTATATAGCAAACTCCATCCTCTATTTTATCAAATGGTCCCTGAGCCCGGACTCTACAATAGTTTAAATACAAAGAACAAAAGAAAGTCCTACTCCGAATAGGAAAATAAATCCTAATTTATGTTAACTTAGTTGCTGATTTAAACTTAGCTAATAAACCAACTCTCTGAATATAGGAATATACTAAAGCAAATAAAAGTCTAAATATATTCTCCAGCAAACTGGCTGGCTCAGCCAAGAATGGTTCTCAATCTCCATGAGCCTGATCCACTTTCAGGTCTGATTCAAGCTATATCAAAGGTTCTTATTCCAAATTATTAGTTGAAAATTATGCCAGATGGGTTGAGCAGTTTATTTTAACAGAGCTTCTATAAAGGGACATTGGGAAACCAAAGCATGATACTGACATTTGGCATACTCATTTTTACTGAATATCCCCCCCCCCCCATTCAAGTGGGCATGTTCAAATCTGGTTTTTGTTGGTTTTCCGTACCTCTTTTCCCCCCTCCCTTTACTATTCTTTTCATAAAATCTCTCCTTTCCTCCATTAAAATGAACACCAAGAAATCACAAGTAGAAATAGAAACAAATTGAAGCAACACACAGATTTAACATTGTTCACATCATCGGATTGTGCTCCGTCCATTGGCAAAGAATTTCCACTATTTATCAAAGATTATTACAGTGGAGATCTCTCAAAACCGCCACAACGGTGTTAAAAACTGTTACCGAAAACCCTAAGGTAAAAACTCCAAACCTTAGAATGACTGTACAAGAAATGTAAGGTACTGTCAACCCAAGCCCTTTGCTTCCATCAAAGATCTTACAAAATGGGTCATTTGGGTCGCTGCCAAAATATGTTGGTATGGTTTAATCTTCAAATCTGGGTACTAGAATTCGGGTCACACATAACATCCTCCCTCTTTTGATTCAATTAGAGCCTGTCTGGATCCAGTTTTGGTGGATTATGCGACTTATTGCTTTTATTTATTTTAATTAACTGTAATTGTTTTTGTAATTTTCTCTTTTTGACTCCTGTCGGAATCCAACTTGACTTGATTATTACTACGTCATTTTTGTGTTTGCTACTGCCAGTTATTGTTACTTGCAATTCTGTTTTCTAGGATCAAGTAGTCATGACATAACACAGTGTCCCATGTTTCCTTGAAAACTAAATGTGAATCTTTGCCTGCTATCACTAGTATGGTTACTTTGCAAATTAAGCACCTGCTTACAGGCTCTTGGGATTAAAATAGCAACGTTGGACCTCTAAGGTTCCTTTATTGGTTTGTAGGTACTGGGGAGACTTTACACATTCTGGTGATTTTTGCTTTAATGCTTTTGTCGAATGCCCAAGAATTGAGCACAGTAGAATACTGAGAATTGCTGTAGTATCATGATGAATTTGTCACATTTTTTGTGTGATGCAGGAAAATCACTGGGTTGGGCTTTGTTTAAGCGCAAATAAACCTCGGGTTCAGTGATTTTCCTGCATCAGGACAAGTGCATTCCAGTCTGGTTTCAAGTAATTCAAAAGATTATCAGAGACAGCATAATGATATCTTGCTCATAGAGGTTCCTTTCTCTTGAAAACATCAAGTTAAAGCTGGGCTCTTGATATTCTTGTGTTCACCATTCTCCCATATCTGGGCCTGTGTTAAGACACTGGGTGTGAAATTTTCATGATTCAACCACGTTCCGGAGAGGAGTTTTCACACATAAATAGTTATACCGGTTTGTAATGGATCCTCCTATTCATTTGTTTCTCTTTGCACCTTCAAATTCCACACTTCCATGTGTACATATTGGTGTATGAAATAATTTGCGATGTTCCCACATATCTTATTGTTATGGCTTACTTATCAGTCCTCAGAGTTCCAAGGAGCTTTGACACTCAAGGACATTATCTCCAAAATTATATATGCATATGTGCTAAACTATAGTTTCTTTTAGTTCCAAAATCTGGTTTTCTTTTTTTTTTCCCCATCTTGATATGTTCCTTGCTCATGATGAGAAAAATAACGATTTTGCTTTTTCTGTAGTTTTAGTAATGTTTATCCTGTTCTAATTTTTCAGAAATGCGTTTGGCCATTCCTTTGGCACTGTATGCTTCTCCGGCTTACTTATCTTTGTGACTCGTGTTGTTCGTGCGGCTGTTGATAGTGCAAGTCGAGAAGATGCTTCTGGGATAGTGAATGTAATACTTCGTTGCTGTGTTAATGCTTTATTATCAGCAGTTGATTTCCTGAACAAGTTTACGATCAACTTTGCTGCAATAACTGGTGAATGTTACTGTACTTCTGCTAAAATGACATACGAGCTTCTGAGACGTAATCTTCTTTCAGCTGTTTTTGTGGAGACAGTCTCCTCACGTATCCTGGCTGGGATCATCTTTGTCCTCTCAGCAGTATATGCAGTTGTGGTGAGTCTACCTACAACATTTTATTTCTGTGATAAATGGTGTAATGTTTTTGCTAGACTTTGTAGTGTTGGATAACCCATTCAATCGCCTAATGTTTGATGTATGGTCTATAGCCCAATCAACCTGCCAATGTATGGTTGACCTAATTGAACTCTTAAGGAGGAGGTAACCGCCCAGTGCACCTTACTTTTCTGGACATTTCAGAAACAACCTTGGTAATGCTGTGGATGTTGTGCACACAGATGATGTGGTTACCATCCCGTCAATTAAGCTCAAAGCAACTCCTTAGACCTGACAGAGACTTGTGCTATCTGTCAGAGCTTGATGATTTGTTATTATTTCAACATCCAATTATTGTTATGTAGTCAGGTTTAAAAAAAAATAAAAATAAATACACTTGGGTGCTTTTTAAATTGCATTAACTTGTATCCTAGCAAGACCAATATCTTCCCTGACTTTCTCTTCAGCATAAGTTTGGTTACTTGAGAATGAAAACTTCCATTGAAAACCTGATTTATGTTGGATCAGGTGATGTATTGTGTTATTTTTCTGATAGCTATGACTACCTTAGTGGGAATCCAACTATCCATCTATTTGAATCTCATATAAAGATTTTACCAGTAAAGTACTATTCCTTAACTGCAGGAATTTTAGCTACCAATTCAAATATATCCAACACGTTCTGGAAATTTTTTTTCTGAGCTTGCTGCAATGTTTGCATTCTTCTAACATCTAATGTATTTGAACAGGTTTGGGCCATCCTGAATGGTGCCACCTCTCTTGGAGTGGATGCATACTTTGTGTCAGTTCTTGCCTGGGTTTTGCTCATTGTGGTGCTGGGGTTCTTTGTTCACGTGCTGGATAACGTGATTGACACCATATATGTCTGCTATGCCATAGATAGGGACCGGGGGGAGGTTTGCAAACAGGATGTACATGAAGTTTATGTCCATCTCCCCATCAGTAGGAGCGGTAGACCTTCTCTTGCAACCAGAACTCCGTTAATTGTATAGGTAATTTGAACTCATGTGCTGTTTCACCTCTCCTTTCTGTCTGAAGTTGAAACACCACTGTTGAACTGTGCATACTGATACCTTGTACAATGTTGGCTATGGGCTTTATCTTTTTTTTTTTTTTCATTGGAAATAAATAAACGAGTTTATTTCTCCCATGTTTGTTCAGCAGTTCTATTAATTAGATATCTGTAGAGTTAAGGTAAGCTTAGAGACTAACTAGGCTTGAGTGCTTGAAATTTTAGACAGCAGCTATGTTATCACTATTTGGAATTAGATACTTGTGTGACTTAATTGGGGGTGGCTTGGCACAATGGTTGGTGGACCACCATTGGAGCCTTAAGTCAGGTATAACAACACTCTCTCAGCAAAAGTTGCTGGGTTAAGGCTGCATAGGAAAATTGCTCTTCCCCCGGACTCTGCATGTGCCTTTGGCACCAGGTTCGCCCCTTGTATACTTATCTCACTTAATTCATATTTTGTTTTGCTGGATTTGAGTCATTGACGAGGAATGTCCATACTGGAACAGAGTTCCTCTGATGCATGGACTAATTTGTGCTGCTTTAGATCCATGGCTGACCTCTACCAGCTATATGCAGGTGCTTAGTTAAGTGACCATGAGGTTTCCTTGGTTGACCCGACGATGAAACTGGGCTTGGAAAATGTTGTATATGGTAAATAGCAATTCACTTCAAGATGGCCTAGGGAAGCTGGTGTTTTCTACAACTTGAATGATTGATTCCGAGTTTCCTGAGGATTGGATAAAGATTGGGAGGTAGCTTGAAACGTAAGCCGATCATCAATCTCAGAATGGAGTTGGAACGTCCAAAATGGGCAGAACATGGTGTGGGTCAGTTTTATCAGTAGGTATTGTTAAGAAAAGTTAGAGGGGATGAAGGTTTTGCTGAAGTCCAGTGTTAAGAATAGTAATCTCTTTCTTGTACAGACAACAGAGTGAGTGGATCAAAATTTGTACTGATGTAGTACTAATGAAACTAGTTATTTCAGAATTTAAGGTTATCTAACATGAATCCTTTGTTGCATTTGCACTTTCATTTGCCTAAGAAAGTGTACTTTTAAGTTTTAACAGTGTTCTGTATTCATCATCTACCTCGGATGGTGATTCCAACCCACTGATGGATGAGTGTCAGAGAGCACCTTCAAGTACTAGAGGCACACCTGACCATTTGATATGCTGCTTCAGTAGAAGGAATTGATGGGAGGACTGAGCAGTAGAGCCTGGTTGGATAGTTTGACTGACCACTCTACAGAAACTCAATACAAAATTAACTAGCTTTTTGAAAATTCAGGATTCATTGTCATACCTCGATAAAATAGTCTTTCTTCCAGGTGTCATTTCGTTTCTGCAATTTCCTTTGCATTCAATTTCAGGTTCATAAAACGCTGAAACAAGCGTCAGAGAGGAGAGGATCCAAATTCTAGAGGTGAGAGTCAGAACTGATAACCCATCCAGTAGTTTTGGTTTTGGAAACTGAATCCTAAAAATGCATGGTTCATTGGTTCTGTTTGATTTTGAACCATTACGGGCTTCAAAAGGTTTGAAACTGGTGTACTAAATACTAATATCAGAAATAAAATAGTTTTATTAAACGGGTTTGATTGATTTTTTTTCTTTGGAAGTAAGAAAAATCAGAAATTGTTTTTTAGTTGGTCATCAGATGAGTATTGTTTTTGTTCAACAACTGGGCACTTCTACTCTTCCTTCCATCTCCGAATTCCAGAGTTGAGGTTACCATAGATCAGAGAAGTGTAACCAAAGAGAGCATCAGTTCGGTGTTGTGATCAAACTGTTGAGTCTTCTTCCTTTTTCTTTTGTCTTTCTTCTTTTTGGTGTGTGTGTAGCATGATGAAATTGTTGAGTTATGGTTGGAAAATTCATGAGATCCTGAGATATTTTGCCTTTTTTATTTAGCTAGGCAAGAGGATGTGTGAGACACATTGTACTTAGACACTCAAGTCTTTAGTTTGTAACTTTGTTGACCAGATCAGATTGCTTTTGAAGCTTTATAATTCAAATGATGGAGCTTTGTAATTATTAGACTTGTTTGAATTTAAACCTTGAGGATTAAGTCACATATGTGTATGATGGTCATTTTATGGTGTCATACACGTAACGGTTTTCAATTTGAGTTATGAGATGTCGTATTTACACTTACTTTTTTTTTCCTTTTTTTTCTTTTTCATTTTTTGGATAAAGAAAAGAGGAGATGTAGTAGTGGCGATCTTGCGCCCTTCGGACTTTTGAGCTACACCTATAGAAACATTAGTCCTGTAAACTACTAGCACAAGCACCGGTCCGATTAACATAGCCGTACTGGAGACCTAGTACAATTTACCAAAGCCAATAGTAATCCAATGTCCATGTCAAAGAACACATAATTGCCTAATGCAAAAAGTATAATAACAGAGGGAATTTGAATTTGGGACACCACCATAAAAAAAAAAGGAAAAAATTCATCTGTTGTGCACAATTCTTTGTTGTAAACAACAATGCAAGACCTCTCTACTGAATATTAATCTTTTTAAATACTGGAAGTGAAATGCCTACTGAGAAGTATGGATCTTTATTACTTAACCAACCCTGCATTTGCGGTGTTAAATCATTTTTGCATCTATGATTAATCAAGCTAGAGAAGGGAACAAATTTCATGTTACTTATTTGGATCTTTCTCCTGAATGAGAAGGGAATCGCATTCATTTATATAGATTTTTTTCTTCTTTTTCTGGTAGCAAATCCATGTATGTAGACTTTACATCCCTACGTGACGGGTAGTTGCTACTTGCTGAATGGATTCTTAACTGACGTTCAACGTTAAATTGTGAAATTTGAAAAAAATCATACCAGCAATTCATTCATATCCATAATGATGAGCATATTTTCATTATACAAAACAAATTTTTTGTGGTGAATATTCAAAACAAAAATAAAACCATATATCTGATATAGAGAAAATAAGGCTGGACCGGATTCAATCATGGTCAGGCTGATGACTTCCGGTCTAGACAAACTCGATGATCTTTTATTTTGGGTAACTACTCGATGATCGAACCATCAAGTAATGTGAAGAAGGGACTTGACAGTTATAGAAAGTAGTACGATCCCAAAAGATTCTAACACTAGTATGGAATGAACAATCATATCAAGAAAGATAACTATCAGTATCTCTCAAAGAAAGATAAAACCCTAAGATCGAACGTTTACAAAAGAAGATGATGAACGAATCCAACAGTCAGAAATAAAAAATAAATCCTATATAAATTAAAGGATCACACACCACAAATGTATTGGTTACCAACTGTGTTGTCGGCCCATATCTAACTCTATTTTGCAGGCCAGCATTTGAAGGTAAACAGATTCTGGTCGCACCAATATCTAATTTACTTTCAAATTTGTTGATTCCTAAAACATGGGCATAACGGGAATTTCAGCTTCAATTGATGACTCAGTCGAACCGGCCAGTAGGATTTCTTCAAACCCCACGCGCATAGACCGAAAATGAGAGGGTCTAAAGCAGTATAGTCCACCGGTCCACCGCAGCCAGGCAACGAGGAAATTGCTGCCACGTCTGCAACGATTGTGACGTATTCTGACACGTGGCACCCATGTCGACATCGCCGAACCTAGGGTAACCGGTAACCTAGACAAAGACAAACACCGAATTGAAATAATAAAGTCAGGTTCAGGTTCACGTTCGTAGCTCCACCCTTTCCCAAGAAAATTTCGAAATTTTCACTCAAGATGGCGAATGAAAACGAGTGATGATGAGCATATAAGGATTGTGTTCGCCATTCTTGACCTTCCACCACCACTGAGATTTTCCAACATTTTCCTTCGAATTCTCAATAACCAAACACCACCATCCATTCCGTACAAACAGAGAGAGAGACACACCTGTGGTGGTGGTGGTGGATTCCAGGATCGACGTTTTGTTTTGCAGAGAGATGGGGATCTCAGATACGGTTCTTGCGAACCTGACGAGTCTTTATTTGGTGGCGATTGTTGGAATCAAAGCTTACGGTGTGATAACAGGAAGAGATTTTACCGGAGGTTTTGTATTGGTGTCGTCGACGATCGTGATGGCGGCTATTCTCGCCGGAACACTGACTTGGGATGTATCAAGGAAAGCTACGCATGCTTTATGTCGAGATCCGACGGCCGAGAGATGTCGAGGAGGAATCTGCTGGCACGGAGTTGCAGTTCGATCACCGATGTCTCAGGTCCGCTTCCACCTTCCTCATCAACCCTAAATCTCTTCTGTCGATATATATATTTCTCTCGTTCTTTCTGTTCTTTCCTGGAAAGAAAGAAAGAAAGAAATTGAGGTTCTCAACTCGGAGTAAATTTAGGTTTTAGGTTTTTGCTCTGTTTCGTTTTCAGAAGAGAATTCCACCTCTTGGATTTTTCTGTGAATTACTCTTCCCTCTCTGCGTCGCTCGCCCTCCACCCAAAACATCCCCGGCACTGTGTTTAATGTGATTATTATATTGAGGAATGTTGTATAGAAAAAACTATAGAACAGCTAGTTTTGTATAAATCTTTTGACCTAGCTACTCTCATTGTTGAATATAAAATATTTTATAATCTAGATTTCTTTTTTTTTTAATAAACCGGACATCCTCCGTTGCCCTTGTTCATTTAAATATGTTTGTTTTCCTTATATCCTAAGGAGGGGTTGTAGTGGTCATGTTGACATCTTAGCCCGCAGTGCTAAGGAGTTCCAGGTAATATCCAAATCGACTGTGTACAAAATACTTTTTTTTTCCTGTAGTCGTATCATAAAATTTAATATAATTTTTTATTTGCTTAAAAAAAAAATTTAATTAAGGCCCCCAATTAGGGTGCAAGTTCGGCCCTAAGCCTGCTTTGAGCCCGAATAGCGCTGATTTTGGCCTTAATTTTGGCCCTAATTCGACACTTGATTATGGCCTTGATTTTGACCATGATCTTGGCCCTGGTATTGTCCTTAATCTTGGCCTTGATCTAAGCCCTAATTTTAGCCTTAATCTAGGCCCATGATTTTAGCCCTGATTTGAGTATGGACCCTCCACCCATATGGAGATGAATTAATTATAATCCACATGGATGAATATTTGACACGTGTCAAATTTTACAAAACATGATCATGACCTAGCCCACCTAATTTCCTCTTATCCATCCAAAATGTATCAACATTTAATTTCGAAAAAGGAGGCTCAGGTGGTTTCCAGATACCTTGGTTTCCAGGCAAATCTAGGTTGGGCTTCTTCTTTGGCGAGGGTTGACTCATGTTGCTCCAAAATTCAGCATGCATGGGCTCTCAAGGCTTCATCTAGAATCTCTTGTGATGACCATCTTTTTTCTCCAGAGTATATATGAGTTTATCTTGCTTTTCTCATTGTACAAGAATGCACTCTTAGATTTAAGATCGATACCCATAAATAGAATTAGCTTTTTAACTTCAGTATGAAGATTATTAGCTACAAGTCAACCATAAGCATCACATGATGAATCAATTTTTAGGATAAAAATATTATATGTTCCTTTGCTAATTTTATAAGTTTCAATGCCAAAAGATTATTATCCAAGTCAAATGACTTTCCCAAAACTCAAATTCAAGTTTACATTTTCTTTTTTAATTAACATTCAAATTTACTTGAGCAGAAGTCTTGTTGGAGGATATATTATTGAGAGGCTATTCTGATGCCTTTACCGTACACTACAATTGATGAACCACTGATCACTTCATCAAAGTTCACCCTTAGCTAATGCAGGGTTGGTTGAGTGGTAAAGATTTATACTTCTCAGTAGGGAGGTTTTGAATTTGACCCTTGCAAATGGCATTACATTTTCAGTATTAAAAAATCACCAATACCCAAAAAAAAAAGATTCACCCCTATATTATGAATTTATAATCGGTTTCTATTCATTGGCTTTATAATCTAGTGTTGCCAAAGAAAATTTATTTTTAATAAATTTTAAACTAATCATATTATTTTAAAAGATGATAGATAAATAATCTTGCTCAAATTGGGTGATGTCACCAGCAAAGTACAAAGTGTCAAAATGTCACAAGTTCAACTCTTCTGTCTTAAGAGAGCAATTTATATTTTGAAAAAAACAGTTTACCAACCTAGCATTATCATTACTTTTTTGTATGATTAATTGTTTGCTTGAATGTAAACACTAGCATAAATAATGCCAAAGAGAACCCAAGTTCACATCATTTACAAAAAGTTTTCTGGATTACATTGTTCCAACATGGACATAATTTGAAGAAAAGGGCCTTATGGCCCAACGTAGAACCAGTCCATGAAGAAATTGTGTTCAAATCGTGGAGTAATCCCAAATTTTTCTAAAACCTCAAAAATTAGAAGGATGAGATTAAGGCTGTTTTTTGTATCAATTCTCATTCTCTATTATGCCTATTTTTGGTATATAGCTGATTTTGCACAACATTTACAGCCATGCTTAGCACTAGAGGTTGAACTATGAGCCCTTTTATGGGGTCTACAGTTCTCTCTATTGTTGCAGAAAATTCTAATAATTATGGAAACGGATTCATCGGAGGTGGTGCATTTGGTGCACTCTTCCAAGAAGCCTCAAGGTAAGTTTGCAGATTACATAGAAGAAATAAAGAAGCTTCTGAAGGATATAAATGATCATCGCTTAGTTTTGACATATAGAGAAGTGAATTCAATCGCTGATTGGATGGCGAGAGTTCACACTCAGGGAGAAAATGCTTCGCCGACCTGTCTGGATCCTCTTTTTAGCTTAGAGAGGATCCTTCAGGTGGATAAGTCTCTCATTATTATGAGTTAGTTTTCTTTTTGAGTCCCTTTGACTCCATTTTTTTGCTTGGGTCCTTGACCCGTTTGTATACCCAACAAAAAAATATGCCTATTTAAAAGAAATAAGTACAAGAATTCATTATTGGTTAAGAATGAAAAATGGTTTGGTGAATTTTATGGAGAAAATAAAAAATAAGTTTGGTGTCAAAATAATATAATACTGAGCAAGTGATAAAAGAGGGATAAAGTATGGTTTTTATAAAATTAAAAAAATGAATATTGACTATTTTACCCTCATCTTAACTATAAAATTTTAAATAAACTTATGCATAAACGAAGATAATGAAATTCTCACCATAATTCATAATAAACAAAAAATTCATTATGAATTTTGAAACTTTTTCCATTATTTTAAATAAAAATAAAACTAGTAATAGGTGCCAAACAACTTAAAATAATAAAAAAACCTCATAATTGATACCAAAAAGAGCCTAAGAGGCTAAGTAGATTGAGTTGGGGGCTGGAAGAAGATAAAGAACACCCTATCTAACATTTCTTTGTTATTTGTTCCCTGTCTCCTCTTTTCTGTCCACACATAATAAATAAACTAATTCTTCCATCTGTGAGATTGAGTTTTGTTAATGTTTGAACATGATCCATCATTTTCAGTCCGTACTAAAATATTACTTATATAGTTACTCTCAAGATATGACTCACTTCATTTTCAAGTATGATGGGGGGGAAGAAACAAATTTATTTAAAGTCCAACAAATTTGCCGTCATAATTCAAGGCCATAATTGGTATTCTACCAAATTTGGATAGCTCAATTGAAAGGCCGGCATCAACCATATTATGGGAGTTTCTGAAAATAAAGTTGAAAGCAATGGATTCAAAAGAGTTTTTCAGCTAAACAATACCTAAAATCATAGGTTTTAAACAGTAATCAGAACAAGATGCTGAAACGATATGTTGAACCAAATCTTTTGAATCCTAACTCTACATTAAGTAACTTGGCACGGATATCAATAGTCTGTATTAAAATTTCTCTAGCTGCAAGTGTTTCAATTGTAATAGTTAAGTTACAAATTATTCCAATTGATGCATAGGTTAGAAATAAGTGAGCTACATGTTCTTATTTAGCTTTTTGCGAGTCTAATTCCTCTAGAATCATCGGATTTGCAATGCATGTCATTACTCATACCATAAGGAATACAAATCAAATTCAAAAAAAATTTAATCACACTTATAAACGCGTCTTCTAGATCTCAATTGTTGATTTAAAAAATAAAATGTCTTAATCGTTCAAGACATGTTTGGTTGTTAAGAAAAAAAAATTTTAAAAAGTTTTTTTAATAAAGAATTAAAGAAAAGTTTAAGAAAGAGATGAATAGATTAATCATTATTTTTGTCTTATATAAAAAAATTTATTCTCCATTTTCTTTTATCTTTTCATTTCATGGCTCCCAAACATAGCCTTAGATTACGCGTTTCAGCTGAAAGTGGTTAGCTCCTGTTTCATTTCCACTCACTCAGGAAAAAACTATGGGCTTTTACGGTTTTACCCTTTTTAATTAATAATTCATTTTTACTAGTTTTTATTATTATTATAATAACTTAGAAAAGGTAAAAATTGAACCCTGTCCACATTCCACAGAGAAGCAGCTTTTTGACCAGGATAACTGCATGACCTACACCCTTCGATCAAGATACTTTTCTAATCGGACGGTTATAACTTTACATTGGGACGAGCCTTTACTTTTTATTTACTTTAGTGTAACTTTTCTAGACACGCCGCACCGAAAGGAAACCAACAACGCAGTGCCCGCACCTTTCATTTCTTTGTCTTTCAGATCAAATTCCGTTGATTGCCTAATCAATGGCCCATAAAATGCAGCTTTCACTGTTTGACACGTGGGTCGTTCATGTAATTGCAATGGGAATCTTCTCTGACGTGTATATGTCTCGACTTCCAACCACTAAACGACACGTGGACATCACAGTTGCAGCTAGATTTTTTCAAATTCGAAAATACAGACACAGTAAGAAGTAGGAGGATAGAATTTCCCTCCTCTCTTCGGTCATGACACCACTCCACGTTATGACTATATAAAACAACACGTCAATGGAAACAGATCGTCCGCTTGTTGCTCTCGTCTTGCCTCTCTCTCTCTCTCTCTGTCTGAGAAATCTCTGCCATTTCTCCATAAAAAGTCATGGCCGAAACACCACCTCTATCAGAACCACCGCAGCAGCAGCAGCCTTCTTCGCAGTACTGGTGTCACCACTGCGGCAAGCAGGTCGCCGTGGAGACCATAACCGAACTGATTTGCTGCGAATGCAAGACTGGCTTCGTCGAATCGATAACCGCCGTCTCTGACCCTACGGCGTCGCCTCCAACACCGCCTTCTAATCGTCAGAGCCAAGATCCTTCCTTTAGCTTAGAATTTCTTCAGGTCTTACGGTTAATAGCTGAATCTGCTCGTGACGAAGATGCGCTGCCGCAGCCCCCTCAGCCTCAGGATTCTGCTTCAGATACGCCTCCGCCGCCGCAGGGTGAGGGCTACCTTCGGATTGAGCTCGATGGATGGGACAATGACAATGACGACGATGATGATGATGATGAAGACGAACTTGAATTCGGTAACATCGATGCTGATCGATCTGATGACGATGAATTTGAGGAGGTGGATGAAGATCTCGATCGGGAGGAAACGGAGGATCGCCTTCGAAGGCGCCGTGATGTCCTTCGGCTTCGAATTAGGGATTTTGCCTCTCGCGCTAGGACCGGAGAGGGTCGGAGTCGGATCTTGGACTGGTCGGAGATCCTGATGAGATTGGAAGACAACTCGATCGAATTGCGAGTTGGAATGCCTGAATTAGACGGTTATATAGGGAATCCTGAAGATTATGTAGATGCTGCGGGTTACGAGGCGCTGTTGCAGAACCTGGCCGAGAGCGATGTTGGAGTGAAGAGAGGTGCGCCACCTGCGGCGAAATTGGCGGTGTCGGCTTTAGAGACTATTGAAATCACACAGGAGGAGGAGGTTTTGATCTGCGCGATCTGTAAGGAGTCCGTGTCGGTAGGTGGAACAGCGAAGAAATTACCGTGTGGGCACGGGTACCATGGGGACTGCATTGTGCCATGGTTAGGGTCGAGGAATTCCTGCCCTGTCTGCAGGTTTGAGCTACCGACGGATGATTCAGAGTATGAGGAAAGAAAGAAGAGATCGACGGCCACATCGGCTGTTGGATCATCAGGTTCCGGTAGCAATAACACGGAATCTGGTTAATGGACACCTTATGCTTGCAATATCTCTGGTTAGCTCCCTTTCCTCTTTTCCTTTGTTTCTTCCCTGACGCTTTCCCCTGTAGTTTTCGTGTGGATAAAAGAAAGAGATCTATCAACCATATGTTTGCTTTTCTTGTTCGTTCCCGATTTCATTGTAAATATTTCCCCCTTCAGATCTCGGTTCCCCTGTTTCATAATTCTCGTAGGAAGAACTCATTGTGGAAAAAAATCTTTTGCCACTTTTTTCCCCCCCTTTTCCCTTGTTTATCTTTTGCCTGTGGAGTTTGGAGCTGACGCTGGCGCAGTATACGTTCAAATAGGGCGGGCACTTCCACGCCAAGTCCTTCCCTTTTCAAGTCAATGGGTTTTTTCATTTTTTTGTAAGTACGTCATTGAAATCTCTCAAATGTCAATCTTATCTTCTATTGTTTTATAATTTTCTTTGGGTGAAATTCTATATCGAGTTATCAGAGTCTTGTAACCAGTAATAATTAAAGACAATTCAAATTGTCATCCTGGTGAAGAAGATATCGCCACACTAACTAGTAAGTTGTAACCACAGATGTCACACGGATGTCATGGTTCATGGATGTAGTGACTGTCTATTACCTTATCTGGAAAGTAGTATTTGCGGATTAAAATCCTCTGCAATTCTTTCACGGTGCCTTAGTAGTTTTGGACTTGGGAATCTACACATAGAAGGTGTGCTTCAGTTAACTGTGCAAATTCAATTAACCCATTTTTGTGTTCTTCTTTCTTCTTGAGTCTGGGATTGTTGGGTCATAGCAGCACACCTAAGGCCTGCAAGTTTAAGCCACTGCATCGATTTTTTTTTCTTTTTTCTTTCTTCTTTCTTCCTCTCCATGTTGAAATTCTTTCATGGTATGAGGCAGCAAGACGATTGGACTGCCAGGATCCCTTCAAAGTGTTAGGTGACGTGCTTGGTGCTGCAGAGGATCCAGGACCTCATGTGGGTTCTGTCATTTTTCATCCCCGCGTTGATGTTGTAATGGTATATCCTGCCATTGTAGATATTCTTTCCTTATCTACTTTTTAATATCAAAAGTGGTGGACAAATGACAATAGCTTGTCAACCAATTATTAAGGCACAAACTGTGCCTGGATTTTGGACCATGCCGAAACTGTGTACTGAGCTTTTCTTTACGCCACTCTCACAGGGAATCTTTCTGAGTTTATAAAATTGCTTGGTGCATGCCGCTAGATTTCGATCTCGGCTATCCGTTTCTCAAAAATGTTATAATACACTTTTTGGAAAGGGGAGGTCGAGATTGACCGTTCACAACACTGCAGTCGAACTCTAAGTTTTAAGTGTTGTGTTATGTTTGGTGGAAAGAATCTTCACTATGCGTAGAAGAATATTTCAATAGATTATGGGTGTTCTATAACACCCAAACCAGTATAAACATTACAACATCTCGTATTTTTCAAATCATAAATTATATTTAAAATTGTAACAAGGAATACCAAGTTCATAATCGAACATTGGTTAGAAAAATTTGAATGTCCATCTTCCATAACAATTCAATGATCAGCCAAACTGTTATTTGCAGTAAATCTTCTGGGCTTCAACTTCATCTCTTCAAGCAGGTACCAGAAGGCTAGAAGTCCAAACAGAAGATACTGCAATGCCAACAAACATTAATGAACTGCATCTATTTCTTTCCACATAAAGTGATTCTTTTTTAGCTGAGACAGCATTATTTCTTGTTCTTCCAAAGCCACAACGAATGCTATGGTACAGAAGTTGCAACATTTATATGATTTAATGGTGAACTTAGCTTCTCAGAATTCAAGTGCATTAAGGTTTCTCCAAGATCAAACGCCTTGATTAAGTGCATTCTTAAACATTAAAATGTGAAAACAAAAGGCAAAATCAAAGACTAATTTCTTTTTTTTTTTTGGGTGAGAAATCGAAGATTAATTGTGTCAAGTAACTTGAATGCTTAATCAAACCTTTATTATAGGTTTTTCGTTCAAAATGATAGTAACCCAGCCGGCGTAAGGTAGAAACCTGCAAGACATATTAGGTTGGATCAGAATAATCACCAGGGAAGGAAAAATAAAAAATAGCAGACCAAAAATACTAGAATATAGAGGACAAAGATGTTGGAGAGAAAGGGGGTAAAACAAAATTTAAATTGAACTTGAAAGCTACCATCTTGAATAATGGCTGCCCTCGACTGGATAAGATCACCAGCATTGTAATCTATCTATATGCTTTCAAAACTCATTGTTATTTTCAGATGAACAGTGATTCAGAGCAACATTTTGAATGTGTTTCTCACTGTCAAAGTTATTCACCAGCATACACTGTTAGATTGCAAGTTAAGAGTGTTTTCTTACCCAACAATTCTTCCGATAACATGATGGTGTTGAAGCTATTTTTGACCTTCAGGATATATTCCATATCTGTCATTCTCTTCATTGTTATCCCCTGGGTAGAACAGCAACAGAAAATAACATACATTAACTACAATAAGCATGTAATCTAAAAGAAAACAATGTCCAGAAAGAAGGGAATATACAGAACTCAAGGGAGATCAGCATGGTTTTCAGTCTAAAAGCCAAAGACCATTTGGAAGTAGATGTCTAGATTACTTAATTGGACAACCCATCTGGTCACATTTTTCTTATTACCCAGATGCAGTTGTGTATCAAATCTCTTTCCCCATAAGTAATGGTACTGTATTCTATTTAAACTACATGAACTACTTCTATATACAGTATTAAAGAACTGATTCAAGTCCAAGATTTTTTTTTTTGGTAGAAAATGGTCTATATATTAACGCGTGACCCACGCAAGGCATCCAGATTACAAAGATCAAGAAACCCAGGATCTAACATAGGCCAAAGAGTCCGGCACGCTACGGACACAGCCTTACACTCCCTTTTAACATGAAAAAAAGAAATATTTGGAATTCTAGAGGAAAGATTCACCACATCCCAGACTAAGTTTTGAATGTCCACTGGAATCAGTTCCCTGTTGGTCACAAATTCGATCGCCTCCGCCGAATCTGATTCCACCAGGACATTAACAAAGCCTTCCTCTAGAGCCAACAAAATACCTTCTCTAATAGCCAGCATCTCGCCCATCAGGACAGAGTCAAAAAAGGCAGGGATCGCAACCCCTATGATGGGTTTTCCATCTGAATCCCTGCAAACGAGGCCTAGCCCACTTCCGCCCTCACTTAGAGCTGCATCCACATTAATTTTGACGAAGCCCAAAGGAGGAAAAGCCCATCTTACCATCATTCTGGACGATTCTTCTGCTTGAAGACGATCTCGCAACCCGAAGAGAAGAGGTGAAGCTCCGGAATACTCCGCCGCCTCCATTGCCGCTTTCTCCACCACCCGCCGAGAGACCATTGTAATCCCTTAAACACCGGGTCATTTCGGGCTTTCCAAATTCTCCAAGATATGTATGCGATGAGAGATGATGCTTCTCTGAAATCTGATTTCTCCTCAGGTAGGCATCTCTTCCAATTTGAAATCGCATCATGCATCAAAGGATTCACCGGAGGAGAGAAAGAAAAGGGAGATGCAAACCATACTCTTCGGGCGAATCACAGTCCAGTAGAAGGTGATCGATTGATTCCAAAGCTCCACATCGCACAGCTCGGATCAAAACTTTCGATTCTTTTGGAAAGCTCCTCCGCCGCCGGTAAAGCCCTAGCACACACTCTCCATAACATGTTTTTAATTTTTGGAGCCGCATGACATGTCCATATATTTTTCCATACTCTAGAATCAATATTTGTTCTACTGGGTTCTATCGATGTTGAGGCTTGTTGTATTTTTCTTTCTCGATAATGAGTAAGTGATGGTATGGATTTCAGAAAAGCATCGGAAAAGCCTCCTAGGAGTTAAGGAAATTTCATCTTCAAGATAGGATCCCGATCAAAACCTCTTGATTAAGTCCTCCTTAGTTCAGAGATCAATTAGATGAAACAGAAATATCTTATGATCTCGGAGCTTCTCGTTTGAAAGAACGAGATGATCAGGCCTCCAACTCATAGAATCACCCACAACCCAACAAGGATTTGAGTATTTTCCTTCCTTCTAAAACACTTTCCATGCCCAAGAGGGGTTTGTGGAGGGGTAGTTAGAAATTCGAATTTGGAAAGATATCGTTTAAGAAATTTGACAGAGCAGGATTGCTCCACACTCTCAAGCTAGCTTACATAGAAGAGCCGATTCGAAATATGGATCGAAGCCCAAACCCCTCGTCAGAGACATAGTCTCTCCCATGACACAGAAAATCTTCCTCTTGTTTCCTTTTCTCCCATAGAAAAGGCACCTCCAATCTGATGATGAGATTTAGGAAGGATAAAATGGGATGATAGTTGTTTATGGTGAGAAGAAGGAACTCTTAATAGATAGAAGGTTAGATTTCCAAGATTCTACTGTCCTTTTGTATTTGAAAGCTCACCTTCTTTGAAGCTTGAAATCAAGGGAGGCAAAAGGTGGACCCCATGGAACTACAACTGAAAGACGAACCAGGAGAGGTTAGGGGAAGTATATAGAGACGGATATGTTGGAAGGAAATAGAGGTCAAGAATGCTTGATAGGAACGAAGTGAGAAAAAAAAGACATCGAAATAATAGATGAGAAATTGGGTTGGTGGACCAAACAGAGATAAGATTTCATGAAGGGGGTTGAAGAAATTTAATGCCAGCAGGACAAAATAGGGGATATTGGATCTCTGTCAAGCCCCGGGAAGGAGGGCCCATTAACTAAAACATGAAGAGGAGATACAAGGCACAGAGACACCATGAAGAACAGATAAAGGACAAAGTCATCGGACACAAAGCTATATCAATTAAGGGCCAGATCCTTCACATAAATGAAAGCACCAGAGCCACAGAACAAGAAAACCAGGGAACAAAAGGTGAGGCACAGATAACTAAGAACCCTGCAGTAGAATAACTAGTGCTATCTTAAAAGAACAGCACGAGATGGGCAAATTGATCAATGGTTTAGGTGGTTGATTTAGGAATTAAACAAACATAAGTGGAGTTTATTTCCTAGGCATGCTAGAAGAGAAAAGTTGGAGACAAACACAAATACTCCAAAATCCAATAATGTTGATAAAAGGGGGAGTCCAGGGATTAAGGAGAAAAGGAACCAGGAGGACATCAAGAGTTATCTTCGAGTAACTTGGATCAATCAAGGAGAGAAAGGAGGGATAAAAGAGAGAAAATATTCTTATATTTGGCCACTACCAATAGATTCATCTGAAGAAGACAACCAAAGCGAGATCAGTTTCTTCTCTAAAGAGTGGAAGTCGAAAAATTGGTTCTATATAACCACAATTGAGGACACCCTCAGCATCAAAGAATTGATGTAATTCCCCTTTTATTTCGTGAAGGGTTGAAGAACATCTAGCTTCTGAGAAGATGAGAAAGGACAGGAAAAGTGGGTATAGAAAAATGAATAGAGAAAGGGAATAAGTCCCGAAGCGAGCTACCTGAAATCTTGATGTTGAAACCACATTGATTCAAATCTAAAAGGCCTACGGATCCTCCTCCATAGTGTCAATCACAATAGGAAGGTGGGAACCATGATGGGATGAACCACAGAGCCCCAAAGATTCTCCAGAGGCACGGAACTAATGATGTTAGCTCCTCCTTTTTCTATTATTCCAAGTAAAAGTAGGACCGTTGAACCTAGGTCCATGAAGGAGCAATCATTAAGCATTTTCTAAAGTTATCATTATCAAGCTATTGTCATTGATCCCTCTTCTCTTTCCAAGATATGAAAGAATTGAAGCAAAAAAACAGCCTGGAAGCTATTTTGAGATTATCCCATACCTCCTTTTTATCTCTCTTAGGATCCCCAACACCATAGTGATGAAGAAAGGATTGCACCATAAAGAGACTTGCATCAATATATCTCTGTTTGAGTCAATCACCTTCATGTATGTATCGGCCAAAGAGCAAGCCACAACTTCAAAGGCTCAAAGAAACATTATGAAGCTAGCCATTCGGTTCAATTTGCTTTGTTTCATAGAAAACAATCTCGAGTGAATTCGGAGAGGTTAAGGGGAAGGTGTCTCCCACACCGAAGTCAACTCAAGATTTTATAATTTCTCCGGTGTTGATAACCCCAACAACCAAGGGGTCTTCCTCTAAAAAGGAAGGACATTTGAGTGGGAAGCCCGCATCAATATCGAAGCTTCTGCCCCTAATCTCAAGTGGGGTTTACTCTTTATTTATATGCTGAAACTTTACCATTTGTAGGTGATGGTGTATGGAGGTGAGTTCCCTCGCCATCTCTTCATATTGTTTCATTTCCCTTTTGAATACCACGTGGAATGAGGCTGCCATCGATTGCTTCCTTGGAGTATTGTCCCCACATTCAAAATGCTTACTAAATGGACTAGATTCCCACTTCCTTTTATAGTGACATCAGCATATTCTTGTGCATTTCCTCCGAAACTAGTCTCAGAGCTTAGTGAAATAACTTGAAAAATCCTCTACGGATTGGGTTTGGTTGATGTGAAGATAGATGTGTATGAGTAGTAGGTTGGTTAGGTTGGCTGGTAATGGAAATATTGGATAAAAGGGGCAGCAAATTCAACAAGTTAGGTGAGTTTTCTTGAAGTTGTTGCAGCTGGTTATGAAAAGCGAGATAAGATTTGTACAGAGATTGTTCATTGGGACCAGAATTTTCGGAAGAGGAGTGTTAAAGTTGGAAGATCCAGAAGATGGATCAAATTTGCGGGTAATTGCTTAGGCCAGATGTACATTTAGAGCTTGACTTTGGGGCACTGGAGTTAGAGATTACGACATGCAAGGGATAGCTTGTGGGACACTCATGTCAGTGGATTTGACAAGGCTAGAGGATGTAGGACTGGATAACAGGTTGTTGTTGTGTTTTGCAGGAGCTTCATTGGGGTTTGTAGCTACCGGATTCCGGTGGTTGGCCTGAGATGGTGGAGGTGGTTGAGGCATTTGGCTTGCAGAAAAATTGGTGGTAAGAATATTTGCTTCTTCCAAGCATGGGTGGCTAGGCACAAAAGCTCTAATGGAAGTAGAGTAAGGAAGGGAGGGAAGAGAGAACAAGTAGATACATTTCTGCAGTTGTGACTTACTTGATGATTTCGCTTGACTTGGAAGAACTCTTCACACTTGTTATCATTGTGTCCTAGAAGTCCACAGTAATAACAAAATGTGGGAAGTCTTTCATAGCTGATAGCAATGTGTATGGTTTCTCCATTTTTCCTTTTAAATCCAGTCTCTTTTCTGAGCTTCTTGTTAATCTCCACCTCTATTCTGCCTCGTAAGAAAGGTTTCTTCACCCCATCTCTACTACCCTGTATGAGCATCAACATAACAGGAACCCCAACTTTAGCAGCCAGCTTTTGACCCATTTCCATGTTGAGCATTTCTTTTGGAACTCCATAGAAGTGAACCCAGAATTCCTGCTTGTTAAAGTCCCATTTTTCTTCAGCATTCCAATGTTTTAGGACCAAGAGATTGCCTGAAACAGACCATGGAGATCCCTCAAGAACATTCTCAACATCTATGAGATGTTCAAAAGTAAACATGAATAAGTGAGAGCCTAGCTGCTCCACCTTGACCTCATGTAGTAGATTCCAAGCTTTAACCAAGGCTTCATTAACAGCTTGAACTCTAAAAGGTCTCCCTTCTAAGACCTTTCCAACCAAAGTGCATTTAGGATCAGCTTTAGGATACTCATCAGCAGGTAGATCTTCTACCGATATGTACCCATCATCTTCCTCTTCTTCTGATTTCCAGGATGGACTAGGATCTTGATCAGCAGGAGATAACAGCAAGGGAGTGGTCCTTTCCATGAATCCAAAAGGGCAACCAAAAAAAAAAAAAAAACTGGCAGCAAGAAACAGCAAGGAGAAAAGAAGATTGCCGGAGAATCCTCAACAGAAATTCAATAGATCCAAGTGAAGAAAGCAGTGACTCAAGTATCCAAGATTCCAAAGTGACAGCAAGAAACAGCAAAGAGAATAAAAGAACTCCTGGAAACTCCTCAACAAAGATCCAGCAGGTTCAAGTAAAGAGTAGAGTGTATCAAGCAGTACACTAAGCGTAAGCAGCACTCACAAGGAGGAGGGATTGGGACACTCACAGGGAGGACAAACAAAGTTCAATCTCATTCAAGTCCAAGATTACTTCTAAAGGAAAAGAAAATGAGGGTACCAGAACAAGTACCTTTTGTCAGGAAGTAGATCTCATCAGTGCCTTGTCGTTCATGGACCTTAAAAAGAGAATCTCTCAAATCATACCAGAAAAACACATGTAGATCAAGAGTGGAAAGAAAAAAAATGTGATAGTACCTCGATAACACGATGAACGATTGGAGTCTCCCATCCCTAAAATAATGAATGGAGAAAGAATGAATATACACCCAAAAGTATTTGAATGCACAAAATGCATCAGAGGGTGAATTATAATTTATGAACTTCCACAGGACCTCTTGGGTTTATTGGAACTTGGGTAGAACTCATCCTTAACCGTTAAAGAGACCTGTAAGTCTTCACACTGGACTGTTAACATCAAATATGGGATAATTGCTTGAAACCCATACCTCAACACGGAAGGCAACAATCTCTCCGGAACGAAATAGGTGATTTGCTCATGTGTAGAAACAATATATCACCCTGTTAGAAACAGTAAGTGATGCTAGTTAGTTCTTTGAGAGGGCATGGCTAGCACAAAGCTGAAACAAAGCTTCATCTGCAAGTTGGGAATGTCAAGATTGGCCACATCAACTCTCTATGTCACACTGAGAAGGGTCAGATTGTAGCGAAGAATTTGGTTAACTCAGCATCAACATTACTTTTCATGACCAAAACAACCATTAATGCTGGCATAAATAGTTAAATGAGGTTTCACACATGAACTGATGGAAGCTGAATTACCCTTCTGAAACCTGGTTCCATGCTTCCACTGATTACAACTGCGACAGGTGAATCGATTCCACTCAAGCATATCAATAGTGTCCATATCATGAACGGCCATGTCATCAACATTCCTGAAATTTTGACACATCCAGTTTTAGTCCCCTTTGTTCATTATTGACAGCCTAACAATCGATAATTAGGAGAGGTGCAAAGGGGTACCAAAATTGATGGCTTGCGCCTCAAAGCCCCTTGATCTTCTCATCTTTGTTTCCTTTGGTTCTATCAAATGCCCTTTGCTGTTGTTTAGCACGGACCTCTTGCAACGGTTGAATGTTCAAATCTATAGAGAGATGAAGAACCTTCAGTCAGTGTTTCGTTGTTGTGAAAAATAATTCATGGCTTTTACTCCAATGAACTAAACACATAATTCAAAAGCATGAAGAATAGAAGTAAAAACTCAATCAAAGGAAACAATATTCAAAATTATATTGATGAATTCAAGAGTGGAAATTCAAAGATAGGCTACATCTGATCCTTAGAAAAATTAAATTAATTCATACTATAAATTATCACATTGAAAGAAGATGAAGAAAAACTTATTCCCAAGCTTGAGGTCTCCAAAACTCTAAGAAGGTTCTCTATTCTCTTCCAAAGCTCCCAAAAACTTTTTCCCTCTTGTTGGAGTATGCTCTCCTTTTATAGAGTAATTTCTTAGATTAAACTCAGAGTTCCTATCTGACTTAACCAATGAGTGTTTTGACGTAGGAATTGGACTAACTTAGAGAGATCAAATGCATAAATCCACCGTTGGATTTGAAGACCAAAAAGTCGTGAAGCTCTCCTCCAAAATGGGCTCGATCGGACACCGGATGACCATCTGATGAAGGACTTGATCGAACTGGACAGTAAACACTCAAAAAACGGAATTTTTCTGTCTTCCTTATTTGAATTGGATAATTTTTCCTCTTTTCCCGTATTTGATCAAATCCCAGGAAATAAAATATAAAAGCATGCAAGGACTCATTCTCTCCATGTTTTTGACTTGAGGAAGCTTGTAACTTGATGAACGAGACTTTCCTTTCTAAAGTGGAATAAAATCTAGTTGGATTCCATTAGGACTCTCTTTACAGAATTTCTCAATAATACCTTTGCAGATTTTGTTGATAATTTTCTACATGTAAAAGTAATAAATCTTCAAGTACGTGGTAAGCAGCTTGGTCTGCTTAACCAAGGTTCTAGTATCGAAACCTTGTGGATGCAAAAATTCCTTACTGGGAGACTCATCCACCACAACCAATAGTGCGACCGGGTCGAACACCGGATTAGTCAGGGCAAAGCCTTGGAAACTCGGGTTGGCAACCAAAAAAAAATTATAGAAATTAAAGGAAATGATGCAACATATTCATTTTCATATCATATTAGGGCAAATTGATATAAAACAATTGTAAACACATGGAAATATAGTAAATTTATCGTCTAAAATAATATGCATGAAATCAACTTATCATTTATCTTTATAGAAAAAGAATGATAGAGAATAGTCAACAGCCAACGTGAACAGTAGATAATCCTGTCCGCAGCCAATGGATTTGAATCTTTCTATTTATAACTTGATGTGTCAATTTGGTATAGGTCAGGTTTGTTATCCAAATTATAGTTTAAACTCTAGTTTTGCCATTTGATCATCTTTGAAAAAAAAAAAAAAAACTCCATTTGTTCTTCTTATATATTGTTTGGGTAATTTTTATTTGGACTAGTTTCATCCCAAGTCTTTTTGAGTGGGAAAAAAAAAAATCTTTTTGCATTTATCATTCTTGTAACATTCAAGAAACACTCAAAACCAAGGTGCAAAAATTCGGCATCGAAATGAGTGAAGAGAGAAGGGATGAAAGGAAGTAGATCGGCTTCAGCTGTAAGGGAGAGACAATTTCGGCTTTGACCTTCAAGGCTTCAACACAGAGCCAATGATAGCAGACGAGAGAGCAACATTTCCAATCAAGAGATCCAAGGTACTGGAAGATGTAAGCCAAGCACTCGTTGGAGAAGTAGCTAGACATCGAAGGGATAATGGAATCATATCTGCTCTAAATGAGATTATTGCATAGTGTTTGTGGATTTGTTGTCGGCGAGGAAGTTAAAGTAGTTGACGGCAACTATCCCATCCGCAGAGAAGGAAGGAACGACAATGATCGGAAATCGAAGCAGCGACGACGATGAGAAGAGCAATCAACGGTTGTGCTTCCGTGTTCTTGACTTCTTCCTTCATTTTATGATTTTTATCTCAAATATTCGATAATGTCACCGATATCTTGGCGATATCTCATCAGTTCGAGGTTCGCTGAACCGAAACCACTGAAATTCAGTGATATTTCGCTAAATTTTGACAACATTACGTACCTTGCTCAAAACAAATTATCGATTTTATGACTAAAATATCCTTTTATTCTGAATTTTTATTTGTACCCATTAAGATTGCACTACTTAAGTCCAACTAAATACCCCACACAAAAAAATTCCCAATTAAACAAGATGATGTATATTAAAAAGTGAATTTTGTAATTTTTAGTTTCTTATTTTATATTGAAGGGTTTTCAATATGTTAAAGTTACAATATCATACCTTTTCGAAAACCCACTAGGAAACAAAATTTTGTGTCATTATCAAAATTTTATTTTATTAAAATAAAAAATAAAAAATAAAAAAAAGGGTATGTTGGGCTTTTAATATTTAAAGATAAGTTGGGTTTTAATTATGGCGTTTTGATTTTTAATAATTATTTTAATTGAGGGTAATTTAGTAGTTTAACTGCTAGAGTGATTACAATAATTTAGGGTTTAAAATAAAAAAATATTTTTAACCAAGGGTAGTTTGGAGTTTTAAAAAAATATTTAACGATAAAAGTTAAATTTAACCAAGAAAATTAACCGAGGGGAGGTATTTGATATATTTGCTAGATAAGAGGGGAGGTAGGTGATATTATCCAACTAAGAGGGGATGTAAGTGCTATTTGTCCAGCTAAGAGGGGAGGTAAGTGATATTTACCTTAATTATAATAATGGTCAAGGAGAGAAGGATGAGGGTAAAATTGATGCGATAAAAATACTTAAATAAGTAATGGTCAAAATTGGTATTTCAAATATCGTTTAGAAATGACATTACGATGTAACTTTATATTTTAACCAAGTAAGAGTACGTTTGTAATTGACCTTGGTTCAGGGATAGTATCTGTAATTAGTTATAAATACAAGGGATTTATATGTAATTTGCTCAAAATTACAACAAGCCCAATCCAAGCTAGTCCTACCAGCAAGCCCAACCCAAGCTAGTGCTACTAGCAAGCCCAACCCAAGCCTTCAAATTTTTATTTTTCGGTTCTGCCCCAAAGCTTCTAAACGTAAGTAGGGCGCCAACGGCCAACCAAACCTTGTTTTTCTTAAACCCCTAAAACCAGAGTTCCCACTCTCTACTTTCGTCTGGTTTTCGACCATTATGGATGCAAGCTTCACCTTCGAGGCTCCTAGCGATGAGGAGTACCAAAGCGAAGAAGAAGTGGAGGAGGAGAACGGAGGAGCTCAACCATCTCAGTCTCCATGGGAATTTACTGCTTTTTCTGAATCCGTTGCTGAAGAACACGCTCGAAGAAGCACAACTTCCATAGATTCTAAGATTAGTAAAGCTCTCAAAGAGCGTCCTGTCCAGATATCTAATCACATCGATGACGACGAAGACGCTGAATTTGAACCGGACAAGCAAGTAAGCCCTTCCGCATTTGATCAATATGTACTAATCATTAGATGATTTTGGATTTCATGAAAGGTTTTTTTAATTTCTAGGAAAATTATCAACCAGAAGAAGATGACGACGAGAAAACTGGCGGAGAGAGTAAATCATTCTTTGCACCGTCTGATGGGACTTCGTTTCATGCAAACTCTTTCATGGAACTGAATCTTTCTCGTCCATTGCTTCGAGCTTGCGAAGCTCTGGGGTACCTAAAACCAACACCTATTCAGGTTTGAAAACACACACAACTCAATCTTTCTTTTCTTAAATAAAATTGTGGCCCTGAATATGGTTAGATAGTTCCCCCCACCCTTTTTTTTTTAAGTAAACTATATCTTTTCAATTGTAGGCAGCGTGCATACCATTAGCTTTAACTGGGCGTGATATTTGTGGCAGTGCCATCACTGGTTCTGGAAAGGTATGTTTTTTTTTTTTTTTTTGGAATTAGCAACTCGCTTGCTATTCTATTAAAGGAGTAGGCCTTCTGATGGAGTTAATATGCTTTCTTTTTTATTTTTTTCCATTCAGACGGCTGCTTTCACTTTACCTGTGCTGGAAAGGTTGCTCTTCCGCCCTAAGCGGATCAATGCAATCAGGGTCCTAGTGCTCACTCCAACTAGGGAATTGGCTGTGCAGTAAGTTATTTATATTTAGTTAGCTTTAGTTTTATTGGGTATGCACCTTTATTTAGCTTTATCTGATTAGATTTGCGCTTTCTTATGTTCCATTTACCTTCTATTCTTCCGGTTTGTTGTTCCACAGAAAGCATGATAATGGAACGAATGCCTATGCAAAGGTCATAAATTTATTAAATGAAACAACAACACACTCAGAACAAAAATTTGATGTGGTTCCCATTCATTGTACATTCAGTATGAATTTTTGCATTAGAAGGTAATAACCAGTGCAACAACTGATGATTGGCCGTATCTGTTGTCTTAATTTTTGTGCAAGGATGACCTCTTCATTTATCAGAAAAAACCCTTACCCTGAGGCCTAATAACAATACTCTCCAGATCCTGAATATGGGTAATGTTTGACACTTGCTTTAGGTGTGTCCATACATTTTTAAGACTTCCCAGTGTATTTAAAGAAAAACTTGAATGGATGTAGTTACAGAAATATGAGACAATCAAATGGACAATTTTGACATTAGATTGCTGTTTGGCTTTACCAACTCTTGGATTTTAACTTAGGCCTCGAAACTACTTGCTTGCCTTGCTATAATGGTTGGTTGTAGGTATAATTCAACCTTTGTAGGAATGCAATATTCAATTGAAATACTTCAACGTTCAATCTCAGTTCAGTTACCAAGTCAAACCTAATTGAGTTCTCATACTCTTGAAATAGAAATTTCTTTCAATTTTGGAATGAATCGACATCAATGATGTAAACCAAGGAGGTGTCATCAATTTTATTTCAAATGTTGTAACCCACAGCAGTAATTCTAGGGTTTTATCGGGTGGGATTAGGGAAAATTAGGGTTTTGGGCCTTCGGCTAAGGGGGATTAGGGTTAGAGGGCTTGCGGCTAGGTTAGAAAAGGCCTAGAATTGAATGGGAATGAGTGAAGGTTGCTGTTCTAGGGTTCTTGGCTGAGTCTTGCTCTTCTTTCATTCTTTTCTTTCAGTCTTGAGCTTCTTGAATTTTCTGTTTAAGGGTTCTTGACTTGGCAAGAAGGGGAAGCTAATTTCTAGGGTTTAAAGAGGGTGGGAAGGTCTGATGCTGTAAATGAAGGCTAATTGGGTAGTCTAGGGATTGTTTAGGCTGTAATTTAGGGTTTGAGATGGCTGGAAGCAAGGCTTAGGGTTTCTTGATTAGGATCTTCAAGTAAGTTACTGCAGGTAATGGGAGGAAGTGATAGAGAGCTGTAAGGGGGGATTAGGGTTAGGGTTTGGGGTTGCGGATGGTAACTTGCTGTTCTTGAAAGAGAAGAAGACTATAAACTGGTGCTGCTGTGTGTGACCAAGAACCAATCAAGAACTTAGAGAGGAGAACTTCTTGAAACTGCAGGGTACCCCTCAAAGGAAACCCTACCTGATACCTCCTTGGCTATATTTCTCAGCAACTTTATTGATAAGAACTGATTTGTGACAGCAGTAGGCCTTTGAATTTATGGCCATTACAATGAGACTCCAAATAGAACTCAATACTAAGGAATTCTGATTCTAGAAAGGTATAGGACTCCAACTTGGAATCAAACTCCTATCCACAACTGACAAACTAAAGAAAATAACTGAAACTAAGGGAAAAAGACCAAAATACCCATGTGACTTGTGCCAGAGCCTAGTGGTGGCTATGGCTTCTTGTGGCTCTTGAGCAGGTAATATTTGGGGTTTACATCAATCAATAAGAAGGAAGATGATAAGAAAACCATGGGAGTCTGGTTGACTGTGCAACCTAGAAATATTTAATGTAAAATAGGAACACTCAGGCTAGGGCCTGCTTGAATGTATACTAGGTGCTTCTGTCCAGAAAAGACGAAGGAACATGTGCTTTTTTACTCTGGATCCATAATGAACATAATCTTCGGTATTGTGCCATGAACATGCTTACCCCATTTTGAATATATGGCTAGTTGACTAACACAGGTGAACCTGGTTCTCGTGGAAGGATAGACTCTGCCCCAAGGGTTTGGAACATTGGTACATTAAAGGGCTTTATCATTCATGTTCATCTTGATAAGAGAAGGTCACTATGCTGTGGTACAACAGCATATAGCTAGCGTACGCCTTTATGCATTTCTCCCCTGCACTGATCCATTTTGTTAGCCAGTGAGAGTTGGCATGATTTCATCATTTCCAAGATTGAGCATGTGACATGCATTGCCTTAAGTTGGACGGTAGTCTCCTTTTTAACATGTAAACTGCTCATTGCATCCCCCTCATCAGATATCTCTTTGTTCTCTCACCTGGTTTTTCTCCATTCCTTAGCCGCCTTTTTCATCATGTTTTTTCATCCTTTAGGATTGTTTTGTAGGTCTCCAAGCATTCTAAAAAAATGCTCTGATGTCAGTGTTTTTCTTTAGAAGTTTGTACACTGAACAGTTATGAATGTGATGTTGGAGAATAGAGTCATAACTGCACTTTATTGGGGATCAATAAATCATAGGTGGACAAGTAATTGAGAAGTGAATACTTTTTTGTCTCACAGTATTGGGAAATTGTGCTCATAATTGAACTAGATCTAGGAAGAGCAACCCTAGTCATAAGTCATAACTAGGAGTTGGAGCGAAAGTGAATAATACATAAGAGAACTTAATGGGATTGGACAAGTGATGTTAGTAAGGAAGTTGAGTTAAGTGGTTTTCTTAAGGATTTAGTATTTGGAAATGGTCAGTGGAGGTATGCAGGACTTTATCTCCTCTAAGGATGGGTTTTATTTACTGGATGGATGGGCATTAGCTGAAAATTCCTCAGAGGATATGATGGTAGTGATGAAATTTGAAGTAGAAAAAGAATGATGCTTGACCTGAAAAAAAAAAAAATAATTGAATGGCTGGAGACTGCTAAACCAGAATCATTTTGGCACACATGTTTGGGTGAAATTCTGTAGTTCATTACAAAATCAAATTTGCTTCTCTCCTCTTACTAATTTCATCAGTTATTCTTCTATTTATATTTATTTCTATTCTTCATTTTTCACGTCTCTTCTTTCTCCCCCTCCTTTTTCAATTCTTCTTCTCTTTTGGTTTGAGGTCAGTTTTCCTACTTGTTTTGTTTGGATCCTTGTAGCTGACCCCATTAAGTATGGATAAGGCTGAGTTTTGTTTGTTGTTGTTGTTGTTGTTGTACTACAAGATGACTTGTAGAAATCAGAAATCTGAAACTGAAATGTTACCCAAGTTGACCTGATAAGAAGTATTAATGTCGACATTCCTCAATCAAAAAACAATTAATGAAGCAACAATACAGCTAAGAAACTGACTGTGACCTATGCCACATAATGGTGCATACTCAAATCACAAAATCAGGGATTTTTTTGGCGGTCACATGGCCAGTTGCGTGCCGCTGGGATTGTGCCATGTATAAAACAATGAATCCAACAGCTGTGAATCAAAACATGGGGGCTTAAGTGTAAATAGAGGTTTTTTATTCTACACCCTGGGAGTTTTTGGTTTTTAACATTTACAATATGAAATCCTCCCAGCTATTCGATCAAATGAAACCCATCCTGAGAAAGTAACCCTAGCAAACCGTTGGACACCCTTGAACAACGAACAGATCTCTGACCCCCAGTGAAGAATGATATGGATTAGGCTTTGCTCTCTAATAATTAAAAACCCAAGAAGACATCTATGGCTGGATTGTACCCTGCATGGTCTGCCATCAGATGCTTCGATACCCACTCATTGAGGAATGTCCTCCAAAGAGAGGCAAGATCGGCAAGGTTGGCAATTTTTCATTGTGGTCTGTGGATCATCTTACTGTCAAACAGGTGGGGGTGGTGATCCAAAAAGATATACTCATCAACTTAGGCTAAATAGGTGCTCTGGTGACCTAGGGAGACCACAATCTTATCAGAATGCAAGACAAGTTTTGTTGAACTGTCTCCTCACCATTCTTAAGATCCTGTGGTAATAAAATGACTCATTTGCAGGAACTCAGAAAGAGAACCCTAGTTAGGGCGAGGAATATTGGAGAAACGGATATTTTCTTTGTTTTAATTTATTTTGATCTTTTGGTATTTAGTAATTGGCAAGGGATTATTCATTTCAGTTCCTTTTTCCCGGATTGTCACGGAACTCTAGGTTAAATGGGTACTCTGGCAAAAGAGTATTCCTCAAAGTTGTTCCTAATGGAGGTTTTGGAAGAAAATGGATGTCCCTGCGATCTTGTTTTGCCATGCTTTCAGCTGCAGTGTTGCATCTGTGCGTTTAGGGCCTTTAGGCATGGAGATTTGATCCGGAGAAGAGGTCACGTTAGGATTTCTAGATTTGATATGGGCTGCAGAGGATCCAAGGTACACAATTTGTGTCTGGTGACTCTCTACAAAAGAGGAAAAAGTGCAAGCTGCCACCGATCACTGCTGCACCTTCTCCTCAAGTCACCTCATACTTCCGGTCGCTCAAGGATGTTGCCAGAACTCTCTATTGGATTGACGAGGAGCATCCCAGCTGGGAGGGTTTCATATTGTAAATTTTGAAAAACTATAACCCCAGGTTGTAAAGTAAAAAACCTTTGTTTACCCTTAAGCCCCCACGTTTTGATATGCAACTGTTGGATCCGTTGTTGTATATGGGCACAATCGTGACTGCAAAAGAAATCTCAAAATCAGTACCCAAAAAGTCAACTGGAGACTTCAGACTAGCCATCTGACGTATTCCAGTGTAAAAATCATTAACTATATCTAAAACTCTGATGCTGTAATTGACTTCCTACTTGTGCTTAATTTCTGGAATTCTCATTGACCTGAATAAAATAATCAAAGAATAAAACACAACTAATGCAAAAATATTGGGACCCATGGAACCCCATAATTGGGACTATATAGATTATAGACTGTTCAATACAACTTAAGTCCATGAAATAAAAAGCCCGTGACTCAATAGACACCAACCAAAGTGACCATACTAACTCTTTTTTTGGGTAAACAGTGACTATACTCAATACTACTTTTTCTTGTAGACTGATCCTTGTACTAGGATACTTAAGAATGAGATAATGTAAACAAGTATTGTGTGCTAGCACTATGTAAGTCAATACATAACTGTTGTTAATAATAAAAATGGGGAGAAGAAGCAGTAGCATCTGCCATTTATATGTAGAGGTTGCAGAGCAGCCACTGCCACCACGGTCCCCTGCCATAAGGAAAGAAAATCTTCTCACATTTGTTTATAAGTAAAAGGGGAAAGAATTCCTTCACAAGTTCCCTTCTGAAATTTTAACTAATAGGACATAAGTTTTTTTTTTTCCTACAAAGCCCCCTTTCCTTGTAAAGATGATTTGACCACCTATACCCCACCTAAGCTTGTCTGGCCGCTTGAATCTGCTAAATGTTTGTAGCATCCCAATTGAATCAATAGCACTTACTTCCTTTTAATTATCTCAACAGAGTCCACAGTATGATGGAGAAACTTGCTCAGTTCACTGATATAAGATGTTGCCTCGTTGTTGGTGGTCTTTCAACAAAGGTTAGTTCATAATTTCCCCTTTTGTTATGGATTCAGAGGTGCCTTGGTCAGATACCCTTGTCTTGTTGATTGTATCCTAGTCTTTCTTCTCTTCTTTCTTATTTATGTGATTGAGTGTGTCTGATTGTTCTGTGGAATGATATACAACTCGGATCCATCTAACGTTGTTTATGTACATATTGGTATTTTGATCACCACCTGATTTACTCTTGACAATTCAAATATGTCGTGTTTTGCTTTAGGAGTTTAGCTTTAAACTTGACATTCTTGTTGTGAGATGAAGTATTGGCATTTTTTTCCCCTAGGAGCTAGCTTTTGCCTTTATTTCCTGCCATGCTGTTGCCTTACATCCTTGGCTCATTCTTTCAGATATGGTAACCTAAATTCTCTCTTGTAAGACCCTGACACTTCGAATATGCATACTCACATTTCCTGTCCAATCCACTTTCCTCTAGATACTGCAACTATATTCTCTCTTCTAAAACCCTGATTCTTCATATAGGTATACTAAACTTTCCTATCCAATCCGTTTTCTCTCTTACTGAGAACATGAGAGTAAGAGAATATTAATTTCCTAATTTAGAGAACCAATAAACCTATAGCTTTACTTTATATTCCAATCCAACCAATTTTCCTTGTAGTTCATTGTTTGAAACATGAATCTCCTAGCCTGTCCTAAATCCTCTCCATGCTTGTGTAGCAAGTAATGATCTTGGAGATGCGATTTTCTCTGTGCATAAGGCAAATGCCAACATTTCCTGTAGCAAACATTTTTTTTCCCATGCACTGGAAATTTTATTCTACCCAGTAATGTGGTCCAGAACGGTGCTGTGAAAGTGATTAGTTTATTCTATGTTCTTGCTTCAGATTTGTGCCTTCTGTGGTTTCTTCGCATTGAAAAGACTTATATTGGGTTGTTATATTATCATTATTTTGCTTTGTTTTAATTACATTTGAAGCTAATGTTATCGTCAGTTCAGATGCAAGAGGTAGCCTTGAGATCAATGCCAGATATTGTTGTAGCCACTCCAGGGCGTATGATAGATCATCTGCGAAATTCACAGTCTGTGGGGTTAGAAGATCTTGCAGTTCTCATTCTTGATGAGGCAGATCGCCTCTTGGAACTTGGATTTAGTGCTGAAATTAATGAGCTGGTAACTTTTCACCCTTTCTGTGCAAATATAATTTTGTTGTGCATTTATATGAGTGTATATATCTGGTGTTCGTAAGGCATTCAAGGTGTGCGTATACTGAAATGCATAGGGATAATGTGATAGAAAGCCCTCCTGAGGTGCATTCTGAGGCACAAGACATTTGTGAGGTGCTCTCGTGACAAGGCATGAGCCTCTCCTGATATCATGCTCCTTTATGTTCCAAGACAATGGATGTATTATAATATATTAAGCTAGTTTCTGCATCCATCAATTTTTGCAAAGATATGACAAAATGACTTCCCTTATAGTTCAAAAACTCGTCTCATTTTGGTGCATTGACTAAACTGAAATCTCTGCGAGATAGTGCATTTTTTGTTTTGGTTTGGTTTGATGTTCCAGGGGGCCACTGACCATAGTTGGCTCCATCTTCAGGGGAAGCTTGTAGGTTTGATAAGCATATTTAAATCTTCAAATTGCTAGAAAGTACCAAATTGTACCCTTGGTTGGCAACTTTGAACCCTTATTGCACATTATTTGAGTACTATGAGACATAATTGGCAAATAAAAGAAGTAAATGTATGCAATATGGATGGAAACACATAATATTGAATAGTTAGAAATAGTTAACGACCTAAAGTAGATAACTACAAAGTACAGTGAACAATGCATATTACATAGACACCACCCCAAATACAGTGAACAATACATGTCATTGACACCCTAGTCTTCAACGCCCCAAAATACAATATACAAGTCAGTCTAGGATTGCCTACTGATATGGTCATGGCATGTGTGGTTCAAGATCTCAGTTTTGGTGGCCATCTTGCTAGGCCCAAAAACCGAGATCTTGCCAAGCTGTGGGGAATTTTTTTCCCTCCCAACTTGACGGCTTTAGGTGTCTTTTGGGGCTGAAACTTGCTGTCCAGCCTATTTCTGGCCTTCTAAATGCAGTGGTGGCCTCGGTTTTGTGGAAAAAAAAGTATGGTAAATGTGAGTTCTGTTCCGGACTTTTCAGATTGAAATTGCTATGCTGAAGATGCTCCCTAAAACGGCCTATTGTACACATCATATACTCAATATTATGGAACCATTAATATTTAATCTTCAAACAGGTCTAATACATTACACATTGAAGTTTTGCTTGAAAGGCCTTTAATCCTTGCAGTAGATGGAGTGTATTAATTGCATGGAGGGGGTGTCCCAACCAAGATTTTTGCAAAAAAGTCTGGCAGAAGTAGAAGATTTGAAGAACCAGAAGTAGAAGAGGTTAAAGTCAGACACCTGACTGAATTTTGTGGAGTTATTGTTGATTCAAGCAGGGTATATGAATCATATAAGGGTTGGGTTGATTGAATTCTCGGTTGAGTCGAGATCTCTGACCAAGATTTACTACTTCTGAGTCTTTCCCTTTCAAAAAAGGAAGATATTTCGCGAGATTCTGACAGAGTTCTCGAATCATGATGACATGATCGACTGAGTGTACTCATGTTTCATTGGAGCTAAATTGCATTCATGACATATGAATGCCATGTTGTAGGATCATCACATCAAGGCTTGGACCAAAGGATGATTAAATCAAGGCTAACATGCTGTCCACCTTTGGAGCCTAACCACAATGCTGGTTTGCAAGTTTCCCCAAACTTTTTATCTTGATGTTTCCCTCTTAGCTCACTACTAGCCATTGAAATTGGCTGCAAATTGGAGGGAAGGTTCTTTTCACTGTCATCTACATTTGACCAGGATTTGAGTCATTCTACGGGCTGGTTTAATATAAATATCCAACTCATCTAATTATGTCCTTTGTTGCTATTTTGGTTTGTGGTTCTTTCTGGGCTTTGATTAATATTTGTACATAACTAGATCGCATATCATTCAAGATTGTCAAAATCTAGGTCATTTTCCAGTTTAGACATGATACTTAGCAAAAGCAAGCCAGAAAAATAAAATTCAAGCTAAGCTTTTATTTGTTTATTCTGTAACGTGTTTCAATCATCGGCTGAAATGATGCTTTGATTTCTAACTTTGATGCGATTTAATTTAAACCTTTTTTCTCTTTTAATCACTTCTCCTTTATTGTTTTGAGTGTAGATAGGATCACCTAGATTCTGGCATAAAACCTATATAAAGAAGTTTTCTTTCAAAAATTGGAGTTTTTGGGTCTTGGCAGTCTCTATGTTGAGCACATCATTACATATCAGTCTGTATCGATCATTTGGTCCTTGTCAGTACCCTATCAGTTTATCAGTACGATATCAGTTTTGGAACGTAAATTTTTTATGTATCAGTTGTGATGACATAGTCAATCTCTTTATGTATTGGTTTGTATTAGTCAGTATTTCATCGATACTGAGAACTTGCCTAAGTCTTTTTAATAGTCTCTCTCTCTCTCTCTCTCTCTCTCTCTCTCTCTCTTTTCTGCTGCCCTTCAGTTTTGGAAATTGAGATGTAATTAACTGCTAGATCATGCCCCATCTCCTTTAGAGAGCTGGATTTCAGAATGTGAAAAGCACATGAATGGCGAGCAGAGTGCTTTGTCTTTTAAGTAGAAACAAAGGCTGCCCTATGAGTTAACACCCTCGATATCTCCGTAATACCTTTGCATCTTGGAATCTCAACAAGATTTCATTGTATCTCCTTATCTTCGAATTTTGTTGTTTTATCTTTCCCAGCCAAATCGGGCTTTTATTTGAACTGGGAAAAAGTGTGTAAGCTTGGTGAGATCTTCGTCCAACTAGGCTTTCTGGACCACTGACTTGGTCTCTGAAACTGAGCGTTTGAACCATGTACCATGCTTTGGCCTTAATGTGTTTGGTTCTAGCTTATGTATTTTAGTATTTTTTCAATTGTTTTTATAAACAATCAACTTAACAAAAATTTATCCCAACTAGGGCTTGGCTAAATGAATCTTTTTTCAAGATTCCACCCTGTGTATGTCTATGTTTTCTGTAAGTCATTTTCGTTCATGTCTTTTAGATTCAACTCTTTGTATATTTATATTTTTTGTTCAATCATTTTTGTTTGTATCTTTCTCAGTTCTTGGAAAGTTAATTTGAGTCTTCATGAGTAAAATTCTAAGAATAATGGGGAAAAAAAATACAGGAAACTGCTCCTGCATGGTTGATGTGAGGAATTTAATCATAGTTCATAATATCCTGGTGAAATTATTAAAGTCTCGTTTTTTTTCCTTCATTATCTTTTACAGGTTCATCTCTGTCCAAAAGGGAGGCAGACCTTGCTATTTTCTGCTACAATGACTGAACAAGTTGATGAACTTATCAAACTTTCTTTAACTAGACCCGTGCGTCTTTCAGCTGATCCATCTGCAAAACGACCTGCAAGATTGACTGAGGAGTAATTTTTCTGTGATCCTTTCGATCCTCTTGAGTTTGAATTTAATCTAGTTTCAATAGAATCTTGTGCCTATTTATGTATTAGTTAGTGATATTTAGAATTTATCAATAAGATCTCAAATGTGCTAAAGAAGTTGTAGTGTCCATGGCACTACTCACAAAGAGAAAAGAAAAAAGAAAAAAGAAAAAAAAATTAAAGGTGACTATCACTATAAATCATGGTTGTTCACGGTGAGCAAGGTATCCCCCGGGGGGGAGGGGAATCAAGAGGGCCCTGAACAAGGCGGCAAGGTGCTGACTGGGTGACACCAAATGCTGACTGGCCACCAAAGCTCCTGGATGCCCAGGCAAGCCTTTGACCATTATGCCATAAATAGATTTCCTTCATGGCAGTGCCCATTAGTGGCTTTCTAGCAGGCTGATCCCACTGCTAGCGTATCTGATGGAATTTTTACTGTCTAAACAATATTTTTGTTCAAGCAGCAATCTCTTTGACCATTATTAACATGAGTGAACTAAATTGAACATTTTGTTTCGAGTATGTTTTATTGATTACTATTATCATGCAAAATCTACATTGGTGGTTCTTCTCTGCGTTGGATGAAATAATCTAAATTGAACATTTTGTTTCAAGTATGTTTTATTGATTACTATTATCATGCAAAATCTACATTGGTGGTTCTTCTCTGCGTTGGATGAAATAATCTGTTTGCATAGATGGGCATGGAGGCAACTTTTGTTTCCCTCTTTTTTTTTTTTTGGGGGGGGGGGATCCCATTATATACATGCATTTCTGTTGTTAGTAGGTGTTATCAATCCACATGGCTTCATTTTACTTCTCTTTAATTATGATAATTCCTGTGCAGGGTGGTTAGGATTCGTCGTATGCGCGAAGCAAATGAAGAGGCAGTTCTTCTTGCTCTATGCTCTAAAACATTCACGTCAAAAGTGATAATCTTCAGGTTTTTATAATTTTAAATTACAATGACAGTGATCTGCTCTATAAATCTACATAAGCAATTTTTTGGTTTCATCCACAAGGAATGTTTTTCCCAGAAAAGGATCCGTTTCTCTTTGTTCCTCCCATTGAGGAATGTATTGAAATGGATGTGTACACTATACCATGTAGAATATAGCAGACAGAACTACTGGAGGATTTTAGGCTAGTGAAATTTGTTTCAGTTTTATTATGTGTTTCTTATCAATACTATCTTTCTGAATTTTCTGACTTTGGTGCCAGTGGGACAAAACAAGCTGCACATAGGTTGAAGATTTTATTTGGATTAGTTGGTTTAAAAGCCACTGAGCTTCACGGCAATCTTACTCAAGTGCAACGTCTTGATGTGAGTCTTCCTGTTTTCTATGAATTATTTTCCTTCATTTCCTTTCCTATATTCATTCATGTGCCCACCTCTCCCAACACCCCCCCCCCCCAAAAAAAAAAAAAATTGTGCAAACATCGGTCTTCGGTGATGTTCTGGGGTGGCAGCACTTTTATCATCATTCTTTTCACAATTATCACATGTTTCAACCATAAAACCTGGGTGAGAAAATTTTTAAATTGTATTAAGCTGACTTGTAGAGTGCAGACTGTTTTTCTGTATGCACCGACACTTTTTTGGGGTGCACAGAAAATATAGGGCATACTTTGATAATTTTCTGTTTTTCCCTTTACACTTTGCTTAACTACTAACTGAGCCTTTCTGACTGGATGTGTTAGCCTAATGTTAGTTTTAATTTGAAAAAGACCATTTTATACTTGTGTAAAACTTTAGAAATAAATTTGCAAACACTACCTTCGTTTCATCTTCAACCTAAAACACCCTGTACTTCCTCCACCATCAGCCCCACAAATGCTGCTGTGGCTACCTTAACCGTCGTCACACCATCTCTGCCTAACTTTTCCAATAGGATATCTTTCAATCAGCATGTAATGTTTTTCTGCTTCCACTGGCCAAACTTCTGTGCCTCACCATTTAGAATCACATTCAGAAGGAACCATGGTTGTCAAGGCGACCAAAGTGGTAGGTGACAAAGCGGCACGCACCTAGGCGGCATTAAGGCGACCACAGCAGTTGGGTCAATTGTTTTCAATGCAACTACTTTTAAATTGATAAATTTCTAATTATAAGTTAAACAAACATTCAAGAATCACATTTATCCAAAAAAACAAGCATTTAAGAATTAGAATTATGAAAGATTATCCAAAAAAGAACGCAGACATAAGTTCATTTCATCAAACATCATAACATATGAGTATGAACTATATCAAATTATAAGTATGATAATGAAAGTAGTAATTTTACATTTTTAACTTGCCTTTATGCAAGGTTGTCAAGGCGGCAAGGCGACTAAAGTGATTGAGGCTCCGAGCGCCTAGGCAATTAGGCGACAAAGTAGCACCTAGGTGGCAATTAGGCGACCAAAGTGGTTGGGTCAAAAATTTTCAATACGATTACCTATAAATTACTTTTTAATGCAACTATTTTCTTTAGTAAGTTAAAAAAAATTTGATATTCACATTCATTAAAAAAAAAAAGCATTCAAGAATCATAATTATGAAAGATTATCAAAAAAAAAGAACACAAATATAAGTTTATCTCATCAAGCATCATAACAATGACTGTACTAACAAGGCGAACACGATAAATTACTAGATCTCATTATTCCGATTTCTAGGTCATTGTCCATTATATGATTCATTGATTCTTGATGTTGAGTATGGTTCATGCTTCACATTCTGTTGCCGATGGGCACGGGGTCCGGGAGGCCACTCAAGCAGGGTGTGGGGGGCAGCGCCCCGGTGCTTGTAGAGGTCCTATGTCACTTTGGGCCTCGGAATACCTTTGCAATTTGGGACTCGATTCCGAAATGACTAAGCAATTAAATTTATATATGGTTTTGTAGAATAAATTTTGATTTTAAAAAAATCTTTTATGTACAAAATGTAAAAAAAAGGCTGCTTTAGCGTCTAGGCAGCAATAAGGCGCACAAGGCGACAAAGCAGTAGTGTTTAGGCCAAAAAACGACACATTTATTAAGCAGTTCAAAACAAAGCGGTTGAAAAACCGCTTTGCCTCCTAGGCAGCCACTTTGACAACATTGCCTCTATGATAGTGTGATGCCAAGTAAGTGCCTTGTCCATCTAATGATTCATTGATTCCCGATTCCAAAATGACTAATTATTAAATTTGTATTTGGCTTTGTAGAATAAAATCTGATTAAAAAAAGATCAAGAAAAAAAATTATTATGTACAAAATGTCAAAAAAGCGACCACTTTGGCGTCTAGTCAATAATAAGACGCACAAGGTGACAAAACAGTAGCGATTAGGCAAAAGAGTGGCCCAAAAACTGCATGTCAATGAAGCAGTGGTAAATAAGGCGGCTGCCTGGGTGGACGCTTTGAAAACCATGGGAGGAGCACTAGTCTAATCTAGCACTTCCCTTTGAAGAAATCATCCTACACCAATATGTTGATAAAGGTGACCTGATACCAGGTCCACCAATTCCATCTCTTCTTCTGCAACTCCTTTTGTGGACTCACAACCAAGACAAACTTAGAGACCATCAATCCTACAAATTAAGGATTGAAATTTTCTATTCAAGTCTCATTTGAGGTTTTTTAATCAAACAAGGAATATATCCAATCTTAGCATCAAACAGTGGATCAATTTCAGGTTAGATATGTTATTCTCCTTTATTGGATGTGTGCCTATGACCTTGGTTTGGCTTAAGATCAAAATCACTAGTCTATGGAATCTGAAATGTTGGATTATGTCAAGATTTGAGGTAAATCTATCTGATAGGACCCTTCTGGATCAAACCACCAATTTGATTTTGTCCCAATCTTGTAGAACTGGTACTCTTCTTGAGTACAAGGCTTGTTGTCACTTGAATCAGAGTTATCGATATCTAATTTTTGAAATCTGCCATAATCTTGTGTCAACACTTATAGTTTGTGGTCATTTTGCTGAAACCCAGATAGGTGGGGTTCAGACCTCATCAGTCTCCCAACCCTAACTCCTGTTAGAATGCAGCAACTAAATTATAGCAAGCATTTAGAGAACTGCACTCAATGGTTCTTGCAAGTTTCTCCAATGTGTGGTCTATATTCTAAAACAATAAAAACAGAGCTGAACAAGATTAGAATAGAGCTGTGAGCCTGAGAATGGAAGAATGCTACAGTGCAATGATTGCCCACATAATAATTAGAAACCGGGGTCTCTTAAGAGATTTGTGGATGGCTTTAACACTCTCAAGTGGTTTATGTAGGCTAAGATTTGATGATGGGTTATGAGGTTTGACTGACAAGGTAAAGATGGCAGTTGGGAGGGGGAAGAAGAAGAAGATGGTGAAAAAGAAGAGCAGACGGAGATGGTCATTCTTCTTCCTCCTATTCCTTTTGCTATTACTATGGCAGTGGAGACTTAGGGTTGCAATTGTAATCAGTGTGTAGTGGTAAAGGAGAGGGAGAGGAAGAGGAAGAAGATAGAAAAGGAGGGTAAATGGGTTATCTTACATGACCCGCAGTTAGTTTTGGGATTAATTAAATTCCTCTTAGCCATGTCACCTCTTAATGGACATAGGCTAATGGCAGGGTGTTGCAATAAGAACTCGTAAACATGAGGGGGAGTCTGTAATTGCGCACATTGCGGGAGAAAAGGAGAAAAACACAAAAGTCTTAGAGCTGGACCTGGAAGGCAGCAAGAGGGGAAGAAGATCTTGGATCCAGGAAACAACAGTACGTATGTTTCTTGTCGAGTATAAAAGAAGTTTATGGGGAGAAAAATTAGTTTGGAGCTCATGTCATTGAAGAAAGCCTTTCAAATCAGATGAGTTTACTGAGATTTTGGAGGCCCATCTCATAAGATTTCTCTCCAGGTAAGCATGTGAGTAGGGGTGTAAATGGATAACCGAAATCCGCTTCCGAATTCGCATCCGCATCTGTTTAGGGGTATCCGAATCCGTCCGATTACTAATAGGATGCAGATATGGTAGTACCCCTTTCTTACCAGTTATTATCCGTCCGATAAAATTAATCTGAATAGGTTACTTATTTGCATTTGTTTTCTTATTTTTATAGAGCTTTTACTTGAGATATGTGAGTATTTTTCTAGATTCTCTACTAAAATAAATACTAAAGTTACTTAATTCTTAAATTTCAAACTTAACTTTCACAAAAATTTTTTGGTAAAGATGTCAATAGGGTAGTTGAAAACTTGTATTCAATATGTATTCATACCCATTTAGAAGAATCTATTTAAGAAAATAATTATCCGATTATCATCCGAATCCGACAGAACCATCTGAAAACCAATAGGATATTATCCGAATCCGTCCGAATATAATAGGATGCGGATATGGTATTATAACTATCCGAGCCCAATCCGATCTGTTTACACCCTTACATGTGAGTAGTAGCACAAAAAACAAGCTTGCTAACAGTGTTACAAACTAGGAAGCCTGAGTAGGAAAAACCCAGCAAGTGCTGTTCCCGGTCAAAGGGGTGTCTACAAATGGGCAGAAGGACGACACTTTTTTTTCTTCCTTTTTGAATGATAGGTGCTTTCTTTTAAATAAAGGGGCGAGAGGAAAGAAGGTGGTTGCATCCTCAACATCATTTCAACTGGGGAACAAGGAGGAACCTGGACATGGTGATGGAGGAGAAAGGATTGGGTTGGGAAGCAAAGGTTCATGGTTTTCTAGGCAGTGAAGGAGTGGTGGGGGATATGACTTTTGGACCAAATAAATTTTAGACCAAGGAATAAGGGTGGAGGTTTGCCTAATGGAACTCTGAACAGAGGAGGAGAAAGTGGCCAAACAGGAAAGGAGCCAGACAACTTTATGGACCAACACATTGATATTTCCTTTTACCAAAAAAATAGAAACTGTACACTTTGACTCTTTTGATAACATACTTGTTCCTTTCACATTATTTATTTTAGTTTTTTAATGGTTTTAATTAATGGTATTCACTTTGTTTCCTCAATTGTCAAATGTCCATGATATAATTGTGTGATTATCTTTTGTTAATTAGGTTTATATATAGTTTCTGCTTCTGAAACCCCTCACGATTACATTTGATTCCTTTTAGTGAAGATTTTAAGCTGTCATTGGGGCATGGCACATGAAATTATTTGACCTCAATTCAGTAAAAAAGAATTTATTGGTTGTGGGATGGAACCATTCAAATCTGTTCTGTCATTATATTATTTATCTTTTTTAATTTATGGGTTGTATCTTTTAATTAATAAGCTGTTTCCTTTTACACGTGAGTTGCCGCTCTATTACTTATATGCAAGATTTGTCATTGTTGTCATGTATAATAGTGTTTAGCTGGTCTTGTGTAGGCTTTGGATATATTCAGGAAACAGGAAGTGGATTTCCTCATTGCAACTGATGTTGCTGCTCGTGTAAGCATATTCTCATCAGACTTATTCTGTTTACAGTGGTTGTATTCGGACACCTGCTCTCTGTTTATTCATGTTTGTGCTTGTGCACGTGGTTTGGGAATTGGCATCTGAAAAGTTCTGTAATGTTAAATTGATTATACATAACCTGAAAACAATCAGTTACAATTTGGGTTGTCATTTTCTGTAGGGACTTGATATAATTGGTGTTCAAACAGTCATAAACTTTGCATGCCCTCGTGATCTCACTAGGTGAGTGTGGTTCCTGTTCTCCCCTAGTTGCTTTGTTGCATTTCTAATTGATAATGTATTAATTTCTTCATTTCTCAAGGTTGTGTCCTCGTCGTCATATCTTTTGCAGGTCCCTATGTTGTTGAGTATTGAACCTGATTTGAACATGCCTATGTCTATATCAGTTTAAAATGGATATCATGTTTGGCACTCTGATCTAACCAACACAGAAAGCCAATATCCGTGTCTTTTATGATGAGATGTGCCCCTTAAGTGATTAAGTTAATTATTATAGATGTACTTAATATGTCTGATATACATTGCTCTAATGGTTAAAACGTTATCATCAATAAATTTAGGGAGTATTATTCCAAGGAGAAGCTTTGATATTCCGCTGCAAGATTCATTCTGGCTTTGATGGGTACACGTTCCCTTAAAACAGGCACAACAGGGTGGTATTTATGGTGAAATTTTACGTTATAGTTCTTTTGTGTCCTAAATATTGTCATAGACACTAACTTCCATCTGAGCTATGAAATAGTCTTACTTCGAATGAGAAAAGTTCCATCAAGGGAGAAACATTATCTTGGAGCTCATCACAAAATCTCCTTGGAGAATAACCCTTTTTTTTTGGCGCCCGGGGGTTGGGGAAAGGGGTGTTTGAGGGTGGGGATTTACAAACTGGATAAGATTTTCCTGGAGGGAGAAACATATGCTCTAAATGACCCCCCCCCTGGGGGGGGGGGATATAGGATCTGATCTGGATATTCTCGGAAGTTATTGAAACTTTCAGATGATAGGGAAACTGTATATTTCATAAATAGGTAAATTTTTGAGTATTGAATAACACATACTCAACTTTTAGGCATCAGATTTCAGTTCATGATGATTGTCTTCAGAAGTTCTAGATGTTGATGCTCTATGTTCCTAACATATTCAGATGGATCAAGTCCATTGCTGTTTCAATTAATAGCTTCAATTCTCTCCTTTTAGATAGTTTATAAGGTCACTTTTGGAGTAATTTTTCATGAAAAGTATTAGTGGGAAAAGCTGTCGCATGCTTTGCAGTCATTGGGTTCACAGTTAGCAGTTTGCAAATAAAATTGGGTTTGTGGCTTATTGTTCGAATTCAAGTGCCCTTTTTTTTAATTCTTCCCCCTGTTTTGTTTTAACATGCAGCTATGTTCACCGAGTGGGTCGTACAGCAAGAGCTGGGCGAGAAGGATATGCTGTTACATTTGTCACGGATAACGATCGATCTGTTCTAAAAGCTATTGTGAGCAACATGTTCCTAGTTAATTATATTTATATAATCTTTTATTTTTTCTGTTTTCAGTATGTAGTAGACTGCTTAACTTACCTAGCAAGGATGATTTAATCTGGCAGGCAAAGAGAGCTGGATCAACGCTGAAGAGTCGAATAGTTGCAGAACAATCAATCACTAAGTGGTCCCAAATAATTGAACAAACAGAGGATCAAATTGCCACCGTTCTCCAAGACGAGAGGTGCTTATTGGATTTCACACATTAAATTCTTTCTACAAATATATTTCTGAGCATCTTAATAAGAACTGCTGTTCTGTGCAGGGAAGAGAGAGCCCTCAGAAAAGCTGAAATGGAAGCAACAAAGGTTCACAGTTCTTTGTCCTAATCCATGTCTTAATGCTTGGAATCTCTTAAAAACCTTGTTGTAATTTGTTTTCTGTGTGATCAAACATCATATGGTAACCTTCATTTGATTGTATGCCATGGGTTTAGCGACTTATGTCAGGATGATCTTGTGTCAGGATGATCTTGTATGCTTGCGTCTAGGCCTACTATCCTCTATTGGTTCTCATACAATCAGGGCTCTGATTATCATCTCCTTGGTAGAAAATGTTTCTGTTTGAGTTTCGATTGCTAAGTGAGAATTTTCTGGCTTTGCATGACATTTGCAGGCAGAAAACATGATTGCACACAAGGATGAAATCTTTTCACGTCCTAAAAGAACCTGGTTTGCAACTGAAAAGGAGAAAAAACTTCTTGCTAACTCAGCAAAGGTAATTTTCTATAAGAAGGTTGTTAGTCTTAGACTCTTTTAACTGTTAGGACATTGAACTAGACTTTTCTATCCTTGGTTCAGGCAGATCATAAATCTTGTTTCTATGTTATTTCAAGCCCAGTACATACTTCTTTGTGAAACTGAGATTTTTTTGTTGTATGGAGTAACTTCTATACCTGAGAAATACTTCAATTTTCCTAGCTTTCTTAGTCTTAAATTTCTGAGTGTTTTTGAACTTTGGATACCTTCAACATCATCTCCGGTGATAATGATATCATCAAAATAAACAATAAACTCTTCCCATCAGATTGTGATAAAATACCGAGTGATCACTATCATGCCGCAATGACCAACTCAAGAACCAATTTAGTGAAGGGGCCAATTCTTGCCCGAGGAGACTGCTTCAAACCATGTTGGGAATTCCTAACTCTGCACACCTTGTCCACTGGCACCTGAGTCCATGACATATAATTGCCAACCCCATTGAGTTTTATGGTGTTCATTTGGATGTTTAGTGTGTCCAATGGTTTATTGATCTCAGCCATTGGTCCAGTTTGGTAAACATTTCTGTTCTTTGTTTTTGGGGTATTTCTGTGCTAGTGTATCAAAAAAATGGAATTTTCCATTGGGCATACCATTTTCATTGTGCCAATGAAAAGATTGGCCTCTTTTTTTGTGCTGGAAACAAGATTTCTGAAAATACCAAAAACCTTGTTTCACTGATTTTCCAATTTTTTAGAAGAAAAAAGTGACCCCAAATAAAAAATCGTTTCCCAAAAATTTCTATTAGAGACTTAACCAAAGAAAAAAGGAGAGCAATCACATGTAACTCCATGTCTTCTACCTCTGTCTTTGGAAAAAGGTTTTGGAACAGGTTTGCCAAACAAAAACATTTTTATGGCACAGAAAAAAAGGAAAAAAAAGGTGTTCGGTGCGAAAGATGTTTTCCAGAACAGAAGCAGTACAAAACGGGGTATATGTCTGCATTGGTAATGCTTATATTTTTTGTTTTTGGTGTTATTCTGCGCTAGTTGAACAGAAAAACAAAATATTCCATTTTGGAATACTGGCCTGTTTTAATGTGCCAACGAAACAGATTGGCCTCTTTTTTGGGTAAAAAACAAGATTTTAGAAGCGCCAAGAACCTTTGTTTGTTTCATCGATTTTCAAAACATTTTTTTCTTAATGAAAAATCCAGCTTCCAATAAAATATCTGTTCCCAAAAATATCTATTGGAGGCCCAAACAAAGAAGAGAGAAGGACAAAAACTTGCAAGTCTCCATCATTTTCTTCCTCTACAAAGAGTGTTGGAACAGGTTTTCCAAACACCATTTACAGCTCAAAAGGGTTTTTATTTATTTTTTTTTTTGTTTTTAATTAATTATGAAACTTTAAAAAAATTCAATGAAAAACACATGTTTTGGAGCAAAGGTGTTAACAAATGGCTCTATGCAACCATAAGTGAGAACATCAGTACAATTGCGGGAACAAGTTATACAAAACCTCTATGAGGAACCCCCCCCCCCCCCCCCCCCAACCAACATAGTTGGCCATACAAGAAAAACACTAATCTAGGTTGAGTGACAACGTATGATGTAATCTGGAACTACAATACCCAGAATATAAGCCAAACTAGGTGGCAGATGAGTACCAAACCGGAATAAAAGGGGTGCTACTACAGGGGGAAAACCTTGAAAATTTGATGAATCTGATGGTTGGATCTTTTGGTAGGCTAAGACTTGAATGCTTTTATCAGAAAACTCAAAATAGTGTACTGTTTGTCAAAATAGGAAGACTTCAAATTTTACAAAAAAGGCCTCTGATCTGTCCAGTACTCTGGGCAAAGGAACTTTCTATAGGAGGGAATAAAACCCTGAAGTTTGTGATGACAGTGCTGGCTAATAGTAGATTAATTGTGGCTAAAAAATTTCAAAGCATAGTTGCTGCAAGGATGAATCTGCATTCTGCAGAAAATAAGGTGCCACATCCTTCTAGGTACCTTGATCTTGTGATGGAATAATCGAAGAACTTCATGGGAGACATGATATGGCAAAGGACTATAATTGTCCTAAATATAATATCGAATTAGAGCTTTAAACAACAGGAGGCAACTTAGATTGCTGCGAGCCTGCAAAGCTGCAACCAATCCCACAGGTAAGAAGAGAAACTCAGACGATAATTGAGATGAAGAAGTTCTGACTTATGTGAGCTCTGGTACCATGCAACTGGTAGAGCCTTGGGAGAACCATAAAATAGAGACGAAATGAAACCTAAGGAGAGAAGATGAGGAACTGAACCATTGATAGATTTAAAGAGAGTATCCGTCACTGGACATCGCCCTTCAATTTATAACATCAGCACAGCTAGAAAGTAGAAGATACAGTCATATTTTGTCGGGAATGACCAAAACACTAGTTACGTAAGGACGTACCGTATTGTAACTGGAAACCTAACTCCATAGACCATTATTTTATATTTTGTCTGGAATGACCTCAGCCTGATCTTGACAGTGATTTCAGTGTACAACATGACCACTTAAGTTCTAGATTTCATTTGGGATTGTCTCAAAAAGTTGTGTACAGAGCTCATAATGTTTTGATTGTGATAGTATGTTGAAACATTACTCTGATGACAGGCTTCAATGGAGAAAGGTAAAAATTCTGTAAATGAAGTTGTCAGCGCCCAGCAAGCTGAAGACTTGAAGGTGAAGGAAAAAAGAAGGTTGGAGCGGGAGGTATGTACTCACACTTCGAAATTACTTCTGTTTTCAAATTGAAATTCTTGTGCAAGTCTACATGGCGTGAATGTATTTCCGGTGCCTCAGAAAAATTTGCCACGAAAAAAACGTCGGAGACTAGAAGCAGCTAGAGAGACATTGGAGGATGAAGAAGAAGCTGACAAGGAGCTAGAACAGGTTTGTATCCGCATCTGTGCATTTATTGGCCATTTTCCTCAGTTTAACTACCTGGACTAACAGCAACTTATGAATGAGCAAGGGGGTAATGGGTGGTTTGTCCTCTCTACTTTGACAGAATAGAGAATTTTTGGGGCTCAAGTTGATCTTGTTGGTTTTTTGTTGTCATGGTTATCTAATTATAGTCCAACCAAATCTGCTGAATGTTTGTGTTTATGCACTCTGTTGTTTTGGTGTATGATATCTGGTTCATTTGTCTAATTATAAGACGATCTTTCATTTTTGCGGGTCATTCATGAAATAGACTATACTGTACGAGAATTTATATTTTCCCCCGTTCATTTTCTTCTCAATATGCTGTCTTCCATTTGTATGACAAGAACCCTACTCCTGTTAAGAATTTCCAATGGTAAAATCTCAAGATTGTTGTATGATGGTGTACGAATAATGAGTGGCATTTGTGCCATACAATTACTTACATCTAACGACAAAGTTGAAGATGCATTTTTCGTATCTTTTTATTTAAAAAGAATACATGCTTTCATCGCAGGGAAGTAGAAATGGCAAGAGAAAAGAAGGAAAATTAGTGGTAGATGTAGCTTATCGCCGGGCAAAATCAGCAAAGGCTATGACTAAGGCACAAGTTTCTGGCAAGATTGTGAAAAAGGCTGGCAACGCATCAAAACAGCGTCCCCACAGAACTCAGTCAAGGCCAGAAGAGATGCGTGAATTATTCCAGGTTGATATGAGTGAAAGGAAACAAAAAAGCTCTCATGCAGCTGGAAAGAAGAAGTCAAAGAATTTCAAGAGCAAATCACGGTATGGATCAGATAAAATCTTTCTGTTAGAGGCTTTTCGGTTGAACTGCTAATCTTGCTGAGATATATTTTTGCACCAAGTGCTGCTTTAGGTTTCTTCTTAACCTATTATCCATGAATGCTGCTTGGTCACGACTAATAAAAGTGAAATATAACAGTTGCTATACCAACTAGTGTTGACGAAAGCTCGACCCAGTGCCCTAACTGAATGAATATCATGGAAGCTTTCTGTGCAAAATTTTCGGTTTCTCCTTTAGCACAACTGTAGGACCTGACTGAGAATTCAGCGTTATAATTTTATGTCACATAATTTAGCCTTCTATTTCTGATACTTGCCTTTCCATTTTGCGGACTTGGCCACATTAGTAGGCTATGCTATGCTTCCTTCTTTTTTTTCTTCTCTTCATTATGTAGTTATAGGTATTGTGATGGCAATTGCTATTGCAAGTTGGATGTCAATTTGTATGGAAATTTCTCATACACCACATTTTACATGATTTAATCCCTTGTGTCATTTTCCATGAATGAGAATAGCCTAATAATGGTCTATAGAATGTCCGAGACAAAATAACATTATGTCACTAATGTTAGAACTATTGGGTGAGTGACAAGCAAAGTTATTGACATCTGTTGATTTACTCCAGGCTTATATTGAGCCTCCTATCTTGTTACATGCATCATTTATTAGTAACTAGGATGCAGACAGGTTGAAGGCTCACAGCATATGCTGTTGTGGATCTTTAAGAGCAAGGATCAATCAACAACTAATGGGATTTTGAATCTGTCATTGTCTGCAATGCTGATTTGGTGATTCATTGGGTTCTGCGTCATTTGTGAATACCATGATGCTTTTCTACAATCATTTGAGGTTTATTAATCAGGTGGCATTAACGTGGGAGAAATGTTAATGGGAATATTTACTTTATTCAATTGAGTGATTCTTAAAATATTTTAAATGCCGTCGCCCACCTATTTGTGAACTCACAAAGTTCCAGTAAAATCATGTTTTATGTCTTCTTCCTATTTGATGCCTCTCCACCCCCTGCAATTGTCTGTTAGTTACCAGAAAAAGATTCCAAATACTCTATTTAAATTTCACTTTATACTTGTTCAGGTACAAGCGCAAATAGAATGACAAGTTGGCAACTTGCTGAAGCAGTCTTGCAGCAGCAACTCGGGAAAGGGGTGCCTCCGACATCAAAATGACCAGCCCTTTCCATCCTTATGTTTCTTCATTTTGGGGTTAATATTTACGATAGCTTCTGGAATCTTGCATCATATTTGTAGTAACCAGGTATGTTCTTACATGATTCCATCCATTCCAGAATCTCAATTGTAATGTTTTCATTACAGTGTCTTCTTTTACTAGTCTCCCATTTTGTTGAGGGGAGTAGAGTCTGCAACGAATTCACTGGAATAGTTAAAAGAAAAAGAAAATGTAAACACAAACTAATGGTTCCTCTTCGTGCTATGTTTGACAAGTCTTGTATTGAAATATATCAACAATGATGGAAGGAAATTTTTGTTGAATCTCCCTCACTGTTTGACAGTACAATTAAAGAAACCAGTTAGGCTGAACAGCTTCTTAAACCTTTTTTCACGGGCAGCTTATTTGCAGTTTGCTGGAATTATCTTATCATTTTCTTGGTGACTATCTTAGCTTGCCTTCACAATTGCATGGGGTAAGAAATTTTGGCAGATGCAGTCAAAAGGATGAACGCCGTGCTAGAGACATTGGAGACTTGGAGCCTGAGGGATTGCTGATCGCATTGGACAAAGCCAGAAAGGTTCTGGGCAGCTCGCAAGCTCTATGTAATTTCTTGGAACGTTAGGAGCATGAAATATAAGAGCAAGGAAATGACTACGTTTCTCTGCAAATCTGTACTTTTTCTCTTCCCCTTGTCTTTCTTGAGTTTTTTCTTTGGAACCTCTTCCAGATTCAACCAACACTATTAGAACCTTCATTTTTGGCGTTGATGAACAGTCCAAACCCACAATCTTCCCTTGTCACTACCATTGGTACACCTCGGCTGACCTTGTTCAAATCCTTCATGTTTAGGACAGTCTTTTATGGCTTATCTACTATTTCTTAAGTCCAAACCAAGCAGCTTTTAAGCAAAGACACTCATCCATGTTTGTCGTCAAATTTCTCGGCCTCTGGAATCTCTGGACTGAAGGTGGTGCTGTGGATAGAAAACTCTAAGACATTTGAGTACATCGACCTCTTTGGTCTTATTACTTCTAATAGGACGCTGCCATGGCTGCTCTGGAAGCACGTCTTCATGTATACTTTCATTTCTTGGTTAGATATGAATTACTTGTAATCCATATCTCTTGGTTATCTTATTTTTATCCTCCCTAAACCTGTCAAAGTCTTGAAAATTCCGTTAATAAATATTAGATTTTATTATTAGTTAATATCCTTCGATGTGTGACCAATTCGATCTTTTCAAGGTTATGTATACTTTGAAATCAAGCTCGAACCTGAGGGGGTTTTCCTCAGCCCAATCTGGCATTCGTGTATATCGAGGGGAGATTAACAAAGCCCACTTAAAGTTTGGATGCATTTAACTAAACCCATGATGAATCCGATTCCCTGATGCGATCCAGAGAATCTCTCACCAGCAAGGCAAAGAGAACATGGATTTGTGACCCCACCAAAAAATAAAAAAAACATGCATATGTGATATTCGCGTACAGAAGCCATTATAATTGCACAAAAAATATTGAGATCGACCATCAATTTATCAAGGAAGAGCTGAAGCAGGGTTTTATTTGACTTTCTCTTGCCAAGTCGAATGAAGTATTGAATATCTTAACTAGGAGAATTCATGACCTCCATGACTTGTAATCTCCAAATAGGAGCTACCGTCACTATGCTAGTAGCACATCCACATATCTTAACCTCAGGATAGTCATAAAACGTTTAATTCATTTTTTTGCAACTTGGATATTTGCGGAGGAGTTGTGCACAAGCTTTGGCTACTAGGAAAAACTTGAAGGCAAGACAAATTAAGACTGATTTAAGCTGCAGTTGATGTGGTGCTGAGATTAAATCTATAGATCATATTCTGTTGGGTTGTTTGCGAAATTGGTTTGGTTTGGCAGCCACTTAAGTTTTGTTTCTCGAGAGATTGAGAGGCCGACATTCACATGAGTGGCTAGAAAAATGGGAGATGTTGAACTCCAAAAAAAACATCATACCAAGGAGGTGCTTAGCAGATGTTCTTTTATTTGTTGGTACCTTTGGATTGCAAGAAACGAGCTGATATATAAGAAGATTTTTTGGAACCCGGAGGAGGTGTTAAGAAGAGCCCATAATGCCTTTGAGGAATTTTGGATGCTTGCAGGGTTCATTGATCATGGAGGCATAGAGGAGAGTTTCTTGTTGATAAAGGAAAAAATAAACTGGCCTAGACCAGTTCGGTTGAACCCAAATCAATTCGGCCAGACCAACCAGGGCGGACCAATCCGAACTGGCCAAAATAAAGTCGGCGGAATAGTAAGACATATTTGGTGAAGACTCGTAGCCAAGAAAACAGTGTTCAATTGGAATCCAACTATTCGTATTCGAGTAGGATTCAATTATTGAGATTCATATTGCCGACTAACTAATGTTCAAGTCCCAATTAAAATCTTGCATAGAAAAGCTATAAAAAGGTATGACAACACAAGAGAAAGGTACGCTGAATAGAACTAGTACTATTCGTATTATTATTGTTCATTACTTTCTTGTCTTCCTTAGTCGGATTCCTAACTAGATAGTCGGAGGTGAAAACTCGACCTCCACGGTCGAGCTCATTCTTGCAGATTCATCCGGCTGAAGGGACGAACATGATTGTGGACCAACACTTGTATTCACTCCCAGCAGGATCAAGAGAGGTGGAGTGGTTGCACAATCCAGTGTGATGCATCTAAATAGAGGAGCAAAAAGGGTAGGTTTGGGAATAGCATATTGGAATGATCAAAAGGCGATCTCCAATATTCTCTCCATATCTTCTTCCCTCGCATCGGTGATAGAGGGGGAAACTGAAGATCAGGGAGGCTCTATTGCTGGCGAAGGCGACGGATTGGTGGAAGGTGAGAGTGGAATCAGATTGTAAAGGGGTGGTGAAGATTCTTAACAACCATGATTATGGTAGAGAGATTGCAATCTCGGCCATGGTGGACAATATTTGTTTACTAAATGAAGACTTTATCTCTTGTCAGTTTGTTGCTATTTCTAGGGATTGTAATGGGCTTGCCCGTTCCCTATTTGGGAAGTTGGCCAAGTAAAGTGGAGTAGCCTCTAGAATGTTCTGTCCTCAAAGGAAGGAGCAAGCGAAGAGAGCATTTGGCCCTCTGACATAGAAGAGAGCAGCTGCCTTCTTCTTGTAGGGACTTGCAAATCATCAAAGGATGGACCTAAGCCCAATTCCTGAGAGAATGCATCTCTAATGATAAAGGGATGAAAATAGAATTGACATTAAGTATAGAAAGAGGTTTACATGAAGCAACCAATATATAGAGATATCCAGGTTCTAAATTGGAAGGAGAATATTGAAATATATAGAGATTAGTTTGGTCATTCTACTATAACCCTATTGTAACCCTACTTAATACAATATTCATTTCATTAAAGTACAGTAGAGAGAATACCATGCGGATAACATTTGATGAGCCTTTTGTGGGAGTAGAGCTTATGATAGAAATAAAGAGAGAGCTGAGAGGGTACAAATTATTTGGCACTATGAAAGGTGTCAAATCTTGCCCCAAGTAATACAAATACTCACGCCCAAACCAATGTCTTAGTCTGCAGTTCCATTGATAGTCGTGAAAATACACATCAATCCTGGAGGAGTGGTTCACTTGACAAAGATCAACGTTTCAACCCAAAAGAAGAAAAAAGAAGAAGATGAAGATCAACATTTATAAGTTATAGACTTCATATTTCTTTTGAACTGTGACCTTTTTCTATAAATATATGTTACCCTCCCTTAAGACCAGGGTTCACTGTGACACGGGGTGACACGACTCCCCCCAGCGACACGACATTTACCATATGTCGGCGATATATCGCTAAATTTGCCATATATAACTGTATTTCGTTTGTTTTTCACCGATTTTTCGTTCGTTTTTTGCCAAGGTGACATAGGGCCTCTAAAAGCTCCGGGGGCGCTGCCCCCACACCCCCGCCCGCTCACCGAGGAGCGGGATCCCCGTGTCCGTCGGCAACAATATGTGAAGCATGAGCCATACTCAACATAATTATATAATGAATTGTAAACTTTAGTACATCTCTTTACTAATTGTGTTAGTGTATTTGTGTTCTCTTTGCATATTTACATTAGTTTATATGAATTTTCCAAACTTCCAGTTTTGCCCGCATATAGCCGAACATGTATCAATTATAAACTTTAGGTTAGGTGATGTTTTAGGTCAAAATAACACTCCCAATGTGTTTATTGGCCTCAAATTAGGTTACACGTCAAATTTAAAATGACCTGAAATACCCTTCGAAACAGGGGTTCGATTTTTCATCGAACCCCTACCAAAAGTCGTCGCCCATGTCGCCGTGTCGCTGGGGGCGACACGGCGACATGGGTCAACATTTCGAACTTTGCTTAAGACTAGTTAAGATGCACGTTTCAATTATGGGAGAACCGGGATTCATAACAACATCCAATGCAACTCCTTATTTGTTAACCTTGGTAGGAAGAGCAACACTCATATCCAAATTAATGCATGAATATTTCCCATCCTTATATGCTCATTCTCTAAATGGATACACATTTCACGAGGGCTCCACTAGGTACAGATTGGTACAAGCTCTAGAAAACCATGGCCAGTCTTAGATACTCTGGCTTGTCCTTCGGAATAAGGTCAAGACTAAGTAATCTCTCAACCACAAAAAATAAAACCGTGATCACCTTGACCCAGTCCTGATACACCCATGGGGCTAAACTAGACACCATTCAAGTTCGAAACAAATAAAGACAAGACTCAGACCATCAGGGCTTACTCGTTCAACCCGATGCCTGAATCTGTAGAGAAAACCTAACTTTCAGAGAGCCATTAAACTAAACCGGCCATCACACCGATGGTGACACAGAGCAACATTGTCCGGTCGCTCGTGGGACCCCCAACTCAGATTGTCAAGCTGTATGCAGTTCTACAAGTAAAAAATAATAAAAAAATTTTAAAAACATAAAGTACCCTGTGACCTCTGTAGTCTGTGGTCGAAAGCCAACAGGGAGCACACAGGGAGCACAAAGAGTGCTTCCAGTCAGAGGAGATGATCGGACTCCTGTTTTAGCACAAAAAACCATCCCAAAAAAAAGAGTCATCCTGATTTCTAGAAGTAAAAGCCAATTAGCAAGATGAACGCCCAAAATCTTCCATATTTCCCATGAATGAATGTGACAGTCTGTACAGTGAGTTGGTCTTAGGAAAGTAACATACACATGGCATTAACGGCTAAATGATACCCAACCAATTCTTTCATTTCTTGTTGATATTTATAAGAGAGGAAGAGAGTGATCTACACAGAAACATTGTGACCCAGCAATTCTTTCTTTCCCTTTCTGGCTGTAATAGCCTTCTATGAAAACCTGAAAATTAAACAAGAAATAAAAATGAGAGAAGAACAATCAAGCCTATGCCGAAATTCCCTCCCTATCAGTTTCTGGCAATCCATCCATCCTCCAGCTTTATTCAGTTTAATGCAAGTCCCTTCCCACATAAGCCAATGGGCTCTTCTATCTTCTGCAGCATCTTTGGTAATGTAAGCACCTTTTCTGTTATCCTTTTCTAAAAGGGAGGCTACTCCCATGGGAGAAACCAGCCTTGAGTAAATGAAACAAAACTTTCTAATTCCATGGCGCTTGCCGTTTATAAGCAACCGGATATGATTCCCAACCAGTGTCTGGTTCTCTCCGCCTGACTCCAACCATTGAATTCACAGGCAGGGCAGCAGCCCTCAGCTGTTCCTCCACCGACCCACCTTGGCCCTGAACAAATAGCTGCCTAAGACCCCCTGCTTCCCTGTTCACACTGTTCTCAACCATCATTGCACCTGAATTGAGATCAAAGCCAGATTGTGAAGGCCCAACCCCACTCAAACCTGTTTGCATTCCTGTCATGCTTGGAAGGAAAGAAGCTCGTGAATAGGAAGGTGGATCAGTTGCTTGAGATCCCATCATCTGCAGAAAAGCAGGAGCCGTGTGAGGGTGAGGCACATACACTGCTGGAGTGACAGGCGTGGAGGAGCCTGCTGTAAGGCTGCTGTACCCAAAGAACCGAGAAGGGAAGGCTGTTTGAGCCATTGCTGAAGGTCCCACCAAACCACTTACAGATCTTGCCATGCCAAACTCCAAGGATTCACCGACCTGTCCATTTGGTATGAAGGAGCGAGTTTGAGGTTCACAATCCTTTCGGTTGACCTCGACTTTCCTTCCCATAATTGAAATGAACTGATCATTATTTACCTTGAAACCTTCAAATGCACTCATATTTTGGGAAGGAGATAAACCAAGCCTGTGCTGCTGCTGGCGATAAGCATCATCGATGAAAGATGGGCTGTCATTCAAATCAATGTTTCTCACTGGAGGCTGTCTTGATGATGATGAGGAGGCTGGGGATGGGCTTCGATGCCCATTTCTATGGTAATAAAGGAACTGCTGGCCTTCTGTCCTCGAATCAGACAAGGGAGCATCTTCATTGTCACCAGAACGATTAAGGTCCAACATAAGTCTCTCTGCCCTTCTTGAGCTCACCTCAACAGAAGATTCCCCAGAAGGGAGACTTGATGACTCTGGTATTTGTTTTGTCAAAGCCAGATCGGTGACACCATCATCATCAGCACCAGCCACATTCAGATCAATATCAAGGACATCTTGCCTGCATTTGGAACTGTGGCTGCTCCCCTCAACCGAGAGAGCCTTCTCACCATCTAGAGTCCCACGAGGAGCTGGTGGGCGGAAGGCACTAGTAACAGCGGAACCTTTCCATCCCAGATTCCCCTCAAAGTGCAGAGGAGCCACAGGAATTCCTGAAGCTGTTGCTTTTGTTGTGGCAACAGTGATGGGGACAGAACTGGGAGTCGATGGGCTCACCATTTCCTCCGAGTAGACATCCTCATTAAGATCAAAACCACAAGGTTCTCTTTCACTGTTTCCTGCTAGTTCTTGAGCAGCTTCAGTCAGCTGGGAGGTTTCCAGGTCTTGCACACAGTTTTCTGGTTTTGAATCTATATCCTCTGAGCCCCCTACATGCTCCTCCATCCTCGGAGAAGAGGCCCCACAAGAAAGATTTTGTTCAGTTGGCATATCATGCATTGGACCTGCCATGAGTTGGTGGTTCTCATCATTTATGGAATCAGGGCTGCCAGGCTGAACAATTCCACCTTCAGAATTTTTATCGGAGGAGGAGCTGCAGAATGGTTCTCTGTTATCCACTACCTCTCTCTCCACTTCTTTAGCAACTTGCCGAGCCACTTCCAAGGCATCATCAACTCCATATTCAAGTTCCATTTCTAATTTTCTCTCTTCAAACTTGTCTGAGGCTTTCACGTCCATCTTCAGTTTGGAGACATCAGCAGGGATTGTCAATTCCTCTCTTCTGCATGCCTTCAAACTTGACTCACCAACAAGATCTCTAGAATTGGACCCTGCTCTAACATCTTCAGTCCTGCAAAAGGAAGTCTCCAGGCTTTTTTCCATTTGCAAGTTATTCCCATCACTAGTTGAGTCCTGAAGGCCACTAGAAAGACATTCATCACCTTGAACTGTAGTCTTGAATTCCTCTGTGCTTCTGGAAGGTCTTAGCAACTCATCATCAACTGAGACGCTCTTCACCTCAGAAACCAGTGCTTCTTCAGCAGCAGTTCCCATCACAGACTGCATATTATTAACGGTTGAGGAGATAGGCTTGGGCTCCAATGGAGTAGAAACAGCAGATGTTTCCTCTCTACCAAACTTGGCTGGGATATCTTTCATCTCATCTGCCTCTTTCACACACTCAGGGGCTTCTTTCAGGTCTGGAACATCCAAGGCCTTATTCTCCTCATCAATTTTCAACGGATCAGGAGTACTACTAGTTCCAGTGGAGGCTGCACTTTCTGCAGGATCTGGAAAGGATTCTTCCATTACAGATTGGCTTTCCTGAGGACATCCTTGACATCCATCCTCAGCTGTCTGGTTTGAAGGTACCAGAGAGTTATGGTGATTGGTAGGTATATGACTCTTTACACCTTCAGCCTCACGAGAATGAGAACCATCTGAGCTTTGTGGAGGCTGAAATTCATCTCCAGATGGCTCCATTAAATGCCTATCTCCATCAGCTCCCATCGAAGGGAAAACACAGGCATCTGATTGTTCTGGACATCCACTCTCTGACGTTCCTTTTTCACTACCAGTAACTGCATCTTCCAAGCATGCCTTAGCTCTCTCCATATCTTGGTGATCCGCTTCCTCACCCTTTACCTGGTTCCAACAATCAAATAGAGTCCTTGCCCTATCTTGAACTCTAGTGCTCTTGTGACCAAAAAGATCCTTAATAGTCGCATTGATACCTGAAGAAATTAATTTTTCCTTGTTTATGGGCAGCTTTTCAAGTGCTGCTAAAAGTGCAGTAATCGACTCTTCTGCAAAACTATCACTGATGTCATTACTACACTTGGCCACCTCTTGAAGCCAGTGGCCAAGGAAGCTAAGTCCATCTAGCTGAACGAGGCGATCAAGACAATCCTTGCTCTCTGTTGCTGCTAAGGTATTTGCAACAGTGGACCACTGTCTTGCTGCCTCCCTAACATTCTTAACAACAGAATCTTTCTCCAGCTGCATTACAGAAATCAGCTCTTCAACTCTAGGAAGGGCAGTGAGCCCATCCTTAATCTCAGTCAAGGTAAAGAAGTCTTCCAGCTTCATATTGCTATTGCAAACAGACAGAGTACTTCCAAGCTTCAAACCAGTCCTGGTAGCATGCTAAAATTTATCCCGTTCACTTCTTGTCAGAACGAAGGAGGTATATATACACCAACACCCAGGTTATGTGGTTCTGCACAAACATATAATGGTGTAAGCTGGCTAAAATAATTGCTTTAAAGGTTTCCTTAAATGAAGCAATAACCCAAACTACATCCAAAAACCAACAAAAATGCAATTAGACTATACAACAGTAAAATACTCAAATTGGTCTCCCCTCAAAGAATAATCATTCGTTGATGAGTAAGGCATCTACCAAAAAAAGAAGTGACGAGTACACAGATGATGAGGCCACAACCCAACCACTCCTAATAACCAATACCTTGGATCGGTCCAAGTCTATTATCAGCTATTCAAACCATTTCCTACTGCTCATTGGACTAAATGATATGGCTATGGCTTTCAGTTACTATTTCCAGTCAACAGTTTTTTGGCTGATCGAGAAGTCGTATGTCCCTCAGTCGCCAAGTGTTATAACAGCCTCTGTCTTAATAACAAGTAAGTGGTTATTCTGATTTCCTACTCAAAATGTCCTCTTGACTTTTTTAGTATTCAGGCACTGTGTATATCTTGGTGGTGTTTTTCTTTGGAAGATCCCTCTTCCTCTTTAATTTATCAGAAGCAGGAAGCGTCCAGCAAGAGAACTAACTCTAAAAGGGTGTTAAACCAATGATGGCCATATATTAGCTCCTTTTACTTTTCTCTTTTGCTTATATAAGATTTATTCAGACAAAGCATTAAATCCAGCAAACTATAGAGTGTAGTTACCTTGCCACTAGAATCTTCTCAAATTAGAACCAAGGAGCTTCAAAATAATTAGTTTGTGGCAGTGCTCATCGCATGCATCCAGAGGATCTCTCAATTCTGTACATCATATAAACAGAGAAATGAGGCTACAACTAACAAGTGCAAAAGCAATTGATACAAATGCTTTATTACAATCACAGGTCCCAGTATATGGATAAGATAACTGATTTAAACATGGAAGTATTATACATCTTGGAAGCAAAGAAAACTGAAGCAATGGACCTATCCTATCACAGAAAAAGCTTTGCATTTACTCAGAAAGTGTGCAAATGCCTGTCAAGATAATAAGGAGCTCTGATTCAACTAAAAGACTAGAAAAACCATCCAATGAGGTGGTTGAATGTTTGCTAATTGTAGACCCACAAGCTCAGAAGAAAAAAAATCATAGAATAAGGTAAGATATAGTTTCCCGTCCTAGGATCACCATCATCTGCATTGATGATTTTTTTTTTTTTGTGGTGGGGGGGGGGTTGTTGGGGGTGTAGGAGGTGGTATAAAAACCTGCTAGATAGGATCCCAAGACAATCCCCACTCAAATAAAAAACCCTAGACCACTGTTTAATAATTCACTGGAATGATATTCCCCAGGAACAGTGAAACTGAAAGCAAATCCAATCGTTCAACTGACTGGTCAGAAATTTGGATCAGACATTTGACCCAATAATCTGAATCAAATTGACTAAGTATTAAGATAATCCAGGCAGGGTTAAACCACAAAAGCTTAGATTAAAAATAGGCTTCAGAACCGGGAAAAGTCAGATCACAGATTGAACGGATTTACTTCACCAGACTAAAACACTGTTGTTGGGAATTATGTCAGTGATGAGACCCAAGTAATAAAAAGAAAGGATGAGAAGAGAGGGGAGGGGGGGACAAAAAAGATAAGTGAATAAATTGGAAGGGAGACAGTACCTCTACAGCATTAAAACAGAATATAAGCAAGAAGAATCAAGGCTTCCCACATATGGATCTTTCTTACAGACAACATCTTACCATGGTTTCTCACCCAAAACTGATTCATACAGTTCTCATGACGGGGAAACTCCATAACTTTGAGTATCTAAATCGTCACTTTGGCTAAAGGGCTAATGTAATTTTTTTTTTAAACAGAAAACAAAAATCCTATTATGGATAGAAAAACTGGACTTGGTAATTAATTTAAATACAAAACGAAAAGATTACAATCAAGATTTACTAAAATTAAGAATCAATACCACGACTAGCTAGGCTCGACAAACCCACAGTTAGGCACTCTCCATCTTCATTAAGTTGGCTGGTCCAATAAATAAAGGCTAGGTAGCTTGATTTGAGGAAATTGGTGACTGGTACTGCTGGTTCAAGTGTACTAGACAACACCAGAAAGTTGACCTCATTGCAAGCTAGTCTATGTACACATGGTGTAAACTACTTAGTTTGGTAGTAACCTTGAGATCCTAGGAGAAATAACAACTATGTCTTCACTTTTTGATTCCTGTTATGTTATATTTGCTTGATTGCATTTAGGAAATTTGTGAACATCCTAAATACAGTTGACCTGAGTGTCACACAATGAGTTTCTATAACATAGATATTATATTATTTTCCTGTTGCAGTTGCAGCCATGGAGAAAATATGTGGAGTTGCTCGCGACTCTAACTCAAGATCAACTATTGTCAGATCCACATCAACTACAATAATAAAAAGAAAAAAAGGCAACATCTGTCATCGCCAAGGTCTCTTACAACTCATCATAAATCTGGCTCTCAAGGGGAATGGATTTAAAAGTTTGTCATCATTGTGAATTGAGAGATTCACTAGGCCCAGAAAATCTTGCAAATATCAGAGGAAAAGATATATACCCAGGTCAGCATACACATGAAAGCACAAACCCAATCACTATCATTTACCAAAAAGATAACAGGGACACCAATAAGGAGTATCAAATAGAGAAACAGCACTGCTAGAAGGTACAAATTGTACTTCAAATCAAGCAAGAAAGCTTGAATAAATCAGGGAGCCAATAACCCAGTATACAAATATCCCATAAAAATCAAGCCATTTGAAACTGAAGTTCAGGATTTTAAACTCAACAGCAAACAGAGAAACCAAATGCATAAGGCTTCTGCTGCTGCAGGGTCTGGGGAGGGGTAAGAGAATGCAGCCTCACCCCCATGCTACTCACGAGAGGCTGTTTCCAAGTCCCAAGCCTGCAAGCAACAGGTTGCAATAGCACAACGCTTACCCAATAATCTGAATCCAAAATAAGTCTAATGCTATGAAGAAAAACCACATATTCATTTATATAAAAAGGAAGATGAGAAGCCAAGCATAAAAGTTCAAAAAAAAATACTAAAAAGAGACTGGTAGACCATAAAAACAGGTCAATAAGTCATCCAATCTGATTCAATACATTATGTATCTGGAAATCACATCCAAATAGGGAGTACACTGTTAATACAGTTAATTGACACACTTGCTTTTTCTCTTTTATTTACTGTTTCTAAGGAGTACCTTGGTGCAATGGTTGGTGGACCAGAGTTGTCACCTGAGGGGTCAAGGTATCGAAACAGCCTCTCAGCAAAAAATTGCAGGGATAAGGCTGCGTAGGAGAATTCCCCTCCACCCCCCGCCCCCCAAAGGACTTGGCTTGTGCAGAAGCCTTCGACATCGGGCTCACCCTTCACCCTTTATAGACTGACTAGGTCTGCCTCTTGTCATTTCAACAAGCATAACCAATGATGGAACTATATATCAAATGAACTGTGCACTTACATATTGTAAGGCACCACCAAGAGTAGTAACACAATTAGCAATAATAGCAAAGCGATGCATCCCTCCCCCCCCCCCCTCCCCACCTTTTCAAAAAAGAATAAAGAAAAAGAGGAAACACAAAAACGAAAAGAAGAAATCTGCATGAAGTACCAAAAGTTTATAAAGGACCAACCAATTGTCCTCCACCTCATGCAATCACCGCCAACATAGACATAAAAATGCATTAAGCCAACTCCACCAAACAGTGTATGTACCCAGAATTTGATAACCATCTACTGACAGATTTATGTTTCATTGCTAGTATAAATGCAAAAGAAAATATCTGAAACGGCATATGATGGAGAATTTAGTATACTACATTCTTCTACTGAATAAATACATCTGCCAAGGCACATAAAGAAGATTCCAGAGGTGTCTGCTTTATCAGAAATGAGGAGTGCTTGAAGCAATACTCCTGATTATACAACAATCGCAACAAATAATTAGGAATATTAATTCAACTAGTTAGGCAACCAAAATCAACATACCATGATGTTTTTTAACATCAAACATACCAACTTCGGAAATTACGGCAGCTCATGCCTAATATGAACTTGCTAAAAACTTCCGACAATCAACAGATTTCCAACTACATACTTTAATACCAAAAGAAATCAAAATAGCTTAAAAAGCTTTCTGTCAATCAAGGCTGCATTTATATCAAGACTAATATGTTAACAGCAGAGATTTAATGTTCCCTGTGTCAGCCCAATTCACATTGTATCAGCAGGGACGAAACCCTATGGACTCTCGGACCCCCCCCCTCCAACCTGTCCCAAAGATTCTGATCAAAAGAGGCCAGCGGTCATTGTCGTGCCCAAGTTTAGACCAATTCAACTATACTCTCTAACTGAAATTGGGATTCCGATTTACAAATCCAAGCACTACATACTTTTTCAAAAGGCTTAAACCCCAAGAAATAAGGCATAAACAAAAAGGCACAGACAATATATAATGTTCTACCCCCACCCCCACCCCAAAAAAAAGGTAAATGGTAGTGAAGATGGTGGTGTTATTTGTCAAGAGTAATGCTGTTCACTCAACCCCTTTCATGGCTGAATTACTGATAACATTTATAGCTATTAGGCAACCTGAATTAGTACAAATTAGTCATCATATTTGCAGTATTTGGAGGTCATGCAGACCTTAGTAGGGGTCTGTTATGGTGGGTTAACAATGGAAAAATTAAAAGAATCGGGGATTATTGCAGGGGAAAGAGAAAGAAAATGCACAACAACTTGAAATAACCTTGCAACTCAACTAGAACTCTAACTCTCTGACCTACAAAACTAAATCAAATAAAGACTAAATAAATACTAAAATAATTTAAATAATTAAATCCAACCCTGTTGGATGAAAACATATTTAACTGGTTCTTTTTGGGTTGGGCCTCAATAGCCTAAGTGCCTAACAAGCCAATCTAACTAGTCTAGTAATACTGGGTCAGGTGGGTTAGTAGTTATTAAATATATGGAGGTTAGAATATGAGTCATGGTGGGCCGTAGAAGTACGGAGGAGTAGAAATTTTAGGAGTCGCAATTCCCAAATGGTCTCAATGGTTGGGGGGTCATACTTCACCTAAACGAGAAATTAATACAGAGGCTAACTCCAAGGTGTTAGTGCAAAAATAAAAACATATCCAGGATAAGCTTCACGACAAGACGGTCTTCATAATAGAAGAGACAGTTGGCGATATGCTTATGCTTGTTGGAGGGATCATCATAAATGAATTTATACGAATTGCATTTTATAGTAGAGGGGAAGTGGATGTGACACCTCTTTGAGGAGTTCTATTTAAACCTAGAAACCCCCCCCCCCCAAAATCTCGTTTTATGATATTCTTTATACACCAAAATAGGGGAAGCGTAGTCAACCCTTGTACATGCCAGCTTGGTATCATAGCTGTAACACGGTCACGAGGGTGTAGTCAACCCTTGTACATACCAGTTTCATATCAGAGATGTAACATGGTCATGAAGGCGGAGAAGCATGCAGAATCTCTCTCTGAGGGTCAGTATTTGGTTATGAATAAGTTGAATGAGATGCCTGAGAGACCACAGATGAAACAATCCATCCAGAAAAATATTGGAGAGAATTCCTTGTGTCCACCTCCAAGCCATGCAAACCGATTTGCATGTAGTATGGGAAGCCAGTGAAGTGGATCACCACCAACATTCACTCGGAAATTCATAAAACTTGACTTTCCACAATTAAATGAGAAAATGAATACACTAAAATCCATGTTTGCCAAGTCTAAAAGTTTTCACGTTTTCAGCAAATCCCAGACAAAAAGCTTGAGGCACTAGATTCTTTCCGCCGGCAGGAAGGAGAAGACAAATTATGGTTCCAACTCTTTTGGCAAGAGCATGCTGAGATGGATTGGCAATACTTTTGTAGGGGGCTATGCACAAGAGTTTAGATGAAATTTGGGAAACTGCTTTCTAAGGTTGGTACCCTACCTCATCATTGCCAGGTAAACTTGTTCCTTAGTGGGTTAAAAGAACAATACAAGCATGGATGTAATGGACCTAACGGTGAATTGTTCCAGTTGCTTTCTGCAGAACATGGAGTTGCTGGTCTCTTCTTAGAATATAGACACTGCAGGGGATTGTTTCCATAATTGAAGGAAAAGAAGAAGTGACTTCCTTCAAGGAAAAAAGCCCTAGCAGCTATTCAATTCTAGATAGGAGAATGAATTACATTAATTGCAAGGAAGAAGATCAAATGGGTTGTGTCATAATTGCAACAAGCAGTTTGTGCCAGGACATCAATTTGTCCACGATTGACAAAATGATGAAAAGGAAGATGGCATTGCAAAACTGGAGGTAGCAAGAAGCAATGAAGAGATGTCCAATACCTCACTTAATGCTATAAATCTTCGGTATTGATGACAAGATAATTTCAGAAGGGAGGGTTGTTATGTGCTCAAGAGCCAGGCTCTTCTGACAACTCCTTTCCTTTCATGCCTGATAATGCAGATTAGATATGGCATAGATGATTACTTTTTCTTTAACTGGTTATTATATTTGTAAATATTAGGAATCGCTCAATTAGTAAACAAAAGAGAAAGTCATATATTTATCATTAATGTGCATCAGTGGGTTCGTAGTGATCAAGTACTGAGAGTTTAAATGGAAGGAGTTAAATATTATTAGGAAGAGGAAGCAGTTGTAATGACTACATCCTTGAAGAGTCCTATTTGGTCCTCATCCTAGAAAGAAATGAAGAAGGTAATTACAATCTTGATCATGCAAAATATGTATTGGACGAGGACCTATACTTAATCGTAACTCAAAGCTTAAATACTATGCAATTTCATTCCGTTAAAGAGATACAGAAGAAATCTATTAACATTCTATATTTATCAAGGTGACAATTAGAATCAGTCCAGGGATGATTAAATAATAATAACAACAATATTTCCACTCACAGAAGCTACAGTGGCAAAACAAATAGAAGTACCGCTGCATGGATTCTTCGGCAATTTTGGTGCACGTAAATTAATAATTTGATCCTCACATTACACTTAGTTAGGAAACAGTATCAACTACACGCAACACTAGCAATAGCAATAGCAGAAGACCATGTAAATAAGTCACCTAAAACAAAAATTAACCAATACCAGTTAAGAAGTACACAAAAAGGGAAGGATATGGAATTTAAGCAATCGCAAGTTATAAATTTACCTTTAGAAACTGGCAATACGGACATGGCACAATTCAAAACTGCAACCAATAACTACTAAACGAAGAATATTCGACATCTGAAAACATCAAAATGGAGCACGAAAAATCACCATGTAGAATGAGAAACCCAAATAAGAAAGAAACTATAGTCTGAAAAACGGAACTAAAATGGTTGAAGAAAATCAGATTTCTAGGGCAAAAAATGGAAGCCACTAGTAGGATCAATGCCTACGTTGATACAGGAGCACAATAGAAAAAAGAAAGGAAAAAATTATAAAAAAAAAAAACCTTAACACAAACAACCAGTACAAGGAATACAAAGAAACTACTTCTAAATGAGCATTCAAAATTAACATACAGAAGCCCGAACCTCAGAAACTCAAATTGAGATAACCGAGGCGAGCTACTGACGAAAAACCGAAAACCCTAGTTGATGATTTCCACAAGGTGGTTCGGGTCAAATATACAAGAAAACGGAGTCCAGAGCCAGAAAATCCTCATTAATGCAAGGAAAAAAGGAGTATCATATTGAACCCGCGTCGATGACAGTTCTAAAAATGGCGAATGAAAAACTGTAACGGCATGAAGACAAAGGCACAATTGGCCGAGGAGGTGTAAACTTTACCTTGTTTTGAAGATTGGCTGAAACCCTAACCGTTACGCATAGATTCAATGGAAGAATTTTAACTTAAACACCTCCTCCATCACCTGACCTACACACCCGCCTCTTTCCTTCTTCATCTCTCATCCTCGTTATTCTCTCTCTTCACAGAACCCTCGCCCTCTGTGAGCTGTTCGAACCAGAGAGCAACGTTTCTTCTTCGCTCTAACTTTTTTTTTTTTCCTTCTCCTCCTTTTTCTCTTCTTTTTTTTAATTTTTTTGAATATTACCCATCTCTGAGCCTTAAGCAAAGGTTATTATCGGCAGGAAACTCGCTCATGGTGCTATTGACTTTTGAACTGTCAGATTAGAGTTAAACTTCGACGCATGGGGTAAATACCCTATAGATGCCAATCCGACGATCTGGTTTATTGATAGCAACTGAAAACGTTCTCTCTAAAACAGTTGCACTGACTCTAACGTCCTCGCTAGCAACAGGCACGTGCTACACGCACGCCAAACCTTGTGATGACGACATCTGACTCTGGGCTCAAGCCGAAACCTTCTTGGTCGGTTCGACACCGACCGGGTTTTCTCGAGTTGTGACTCGTTCTCTGATTAAACTGATTAATTTATAAGTGATCATGCTTTTGACTAATTAATTATTCGATGCCAGCTTCTCTTCGAAGTCCGAAGTCAAAAGTCAAACAAAACACGGCAGTCAAATCTTTCAAGTTGGCGTGGCGTTCCGAAAAGAGCCAAGCTATGTGGCCGTACAGTCTTGGACTCTGACCACACTCACGTGTGAATATTATTTTAGACACGTGTGAATATTATTTTAGATTTAAGACACTAGTGGGAATTAGGCTGGAGGCGTCGAGGGTGGGAATGAACCGGATAAATCATTCCAAATCGAACCAAATCAAGGTTTTATTTGACAGGTTTGTACGACCCAATACCGAACTGAACCGAGCAATAAACTCAAAGATGAGCCAAGCATCAAAGTTGACTGATCGAAACCACGCTGATATACTCCAGAGAGAAATCAATAGTTTTGTATAAATATGTGATGAGAATAAAATAATACTAAGCCAGGTTTAACCACGGTCAGGCCACAAGACTCGGTCGGGAACGGTTCAATCATGGTCGAGACTGGTTTAGAGTCTGGACCAATCGGTTACATAAGGATAAATGAACTCTATAGTTAAGGCGTTGAGGAAATGAATGTGATAGTGTAAAATTCAAGATACATGATCACATCATAAAGAGTAACTACCAATAACACAAGGAGGATCATTGTGTTAAGAAAGGTAACTGCCATTATTTTCGAAAGAAGGGTAAAAATGTTGAGGTATTTGAGTCATACCCAATTAAGTTGATGTATTCAAGTTATACCCAACTTACTGTTGAGGTATTTGAGTCATACTCAACTTTTGTTCTAATATGAGCCATTAGATTAATTACAATCTAACGGTGTAATAGGCCTTGTAGGAGAGTCCAATTACCAATAGAATTCAGTATTTATTCTATAAATTCTAGCTGGAAGCAGCGGTCTGGGTATTCTAAACTAGATACTCAGGGTGTAATGCTTTAAGCAACATTGTGCTTAAACCCTAACCCTAACAAAAAAATCCTAGAATCGAATAACCACTAAGATGAAGTATGAACGAATCCAACGGTCAAAGAAGAGAGGTAAATCCTATAGAAACTAAAACCTTACACCCAATAGAGGTAAATGAATCGTTTCCTTCCATTATCGTTTTCAATTTAAGCTCTACAACTAGCCAGAGCTCTGCTGTGATCTAATCCAATTTTGTAAGTCATTAATCAAGAATCAGAAGGCTGATCAATTTTTGAATGCATCAATATGTTTGTTGAATGAACCCAAACAAGCTGAAAACAAAATCGATCTAATAAAAAATTATTATAAAAATAAAAAATAAACCCAAAATCAAACCAAATAGAACCCAAATCTGAGTTATTGATTTGGTTTTGGGTAGGTTGAGTCGACCGGTTGACACCCTTAATCCGACTGTGAATGCCTAGTTATCTTCAACGCTAATTCTAAATATACTTATTTTGTGATTTGATAACTGTTAAATCATATGACAAACTCCTAAAGAACAGTCTTAATCAAAATTAGTGGTCCTACCTAAACTACATTAAGTCCCTGTCTGTTCACTGAGTTAGTGCGAGTGGTTAAATGAAAATGGAGAAAGATTGTGGTTATCAAATCATAAAAGATAAAAGTTGGTGAGGTTGGTAGGACTTCCTTGATTATGTTATGACCCACAAGGCTCCATATGTGCTTTGTCATCCGGACACTTTATATACCTTGACAGCTTTAGATAATAATTATTTAAAGAGTCTTTTATGTGTGGGATCCTTAGTAGAATATATTACGTGTTGGTCCCTATCAAACTAACACCGTTAATTGCTGTTAAGCATATTTAAATTTCAAATGTAAAAAGGACTAAAATACCCTTCCGATTATTTAATACATTGTGTTAATATATGATTTTAAAAATAGATAATTGATCATTAAGCGTTAATTATATATAGGACTTTCGCTTTGTCTAGAGTCTGGTGGCTATTGTCTATAAACAAAGAAAAAGAACTTTATTATATAGGAAAATCCCAAATCTCACAAAGATCTCATAAGAGAACATAGGCTACAATTATAGAATATTAATCGGATATACTAGTTGACTTATTGAGTTAAAAATTAGGTCATTCGGTCACCCACCAAAATAGCTTAGTACAAGTCCGTCTTCACACTCAAATACAAGAATTCGGAGTCACAAATAACACTATGCTATTTCAGCTACCCGTTTGATAGACTCTACACTTCTTGTTGAAGCTATGTATGTTTCAAAATTCAACTTTAGTATGATTTTGAGTCGAATGTTACATCTCTAGGACATAGGTTTATGCATAAAGCGTGAGGCATGTTTTGATCTGCTTAACCAGGTGTGGATACCTTAGACACATAAGGTAGACTTTGCAATTCTATTATGTAGTGTCTTGAGCTTAGATCTCCCAAACAGTACTACCATGATGAAGTGATTGGAGCTTAATACAGGGATGAAGTAGAGAAGTTACGGGTTGCCTAACTTTGAAGGCCATCTTGGTCTATATGATTGATTCTTCATTTTCTTGTATAGGACTTAGTGCGAAAGAGTGGAGAACCTCTTTCGCCTTTCTCACTTCCTGAGCAATATATGGATAGAAATGCCCTTATCCCACAAAGGCAAAAAGCAATGGATGCTTACTATGTGAACATGAGTGCCAACAAATTATCAGAGTCATTGGTTGCGCTTCATCAAGAAAACATTGCTCTAGCACACTCTTTTTTTTTGTAATAAACAAGTTTATTTAAAGCGAAAACCGCAAAAAAAAGTACAATGAAAATAATCAAAATACAAGTGCTGCAAGATACATGGATGAGCTACATGAGAAAATAGAGATGATTGAGAAGTTGCTGCTTGTGACGCTAGCTGATCAGCAATATAATTTGCTTCTCTCAAAACATGAGAAAAAGTCACTTGAGGAATTTGCTTTATAAAATGCCTGATATTTGCAATGATAGTTTTTATCTTCCTTGGTATAGATGATGATTCGTGCTGAAGAATTTGGATAATCCCTAAATTATCCCCTTCAATGATTACTTTAGAAAGATCTTCTAGAATAGTCCACTGGAGAGCCTTTTTTGTAGCAAGAGTTTTAGCTGTTAAGGCTATATGAGAACCACATCCATCGAAGAAACAAAAGATCATTCGCCCACTAGAATCCCTAGCAACACCACCAAAACCTGCTAGAAGCTCAGAATGATCCAAATGAGAAGATCCATCCACATTAATTTTAATCCAATCATCTTTGGGGGATGCCATCTAATGATATTCTTCTCCAAAGAAAAATTCTTTTGTTGATTTAATGAGTTGAAGGACACATATTCAAAAGCTTTGAATCTAGCCAAATAAGCTATTTGACTAGAGGATTTCACTTGACCCCATGAACTTTTTCATTAAAATTTTTCCACAAAAGCCATAGCGTATTGACTAAAATATTGAAGAAGTGGAAATTCTTCTATTGAAATTTCTTTGAAGCCATAAGAAAGGTTTGCAGTAAGGCTTGAAGAGTGTCATTAGAATTCTAGTGAAAACCCAAAATGTTCCAAGTATCCTTGCTAACGGGACACTGAAGGAAAATATGATCACTATCCGCTCTATGAAGCATCACAAAAAGAACAATTCAAAGGAATATTGCATCCTTTTTGAGTGAGAAGAGTAGGTGTTGATAATTTACCCATGAGAATCGTCCAAAGAAAGATCTTAATTCGAGGAAGTAACTTGGAGTGCCAAAGTGAAAGCCATAAATGAGAACTGTGGAAGTCAGCCGTCGTGATGAAAGATGAGAGCTTAATCTATACACCGAAGCCACAGAGAAGTCGCTAGAGGAGGTAGGGTGCCATATCAGCTCGTCCATTTTATCTACTAAAGAGATGTTGATAATGTTGCTCTAGCACACTCCTATACTAACTTCTTTTGTGTTGCGCATTTATTGTCATTCGCTGCTGCTTGGTTATTTGTTGGATGCTTAAATTTTCTGGCATGATTTTTTTTTTTTTATCAATAGTGGAGATTGCCAAGGGTATATATGGCCACGATCAACGCTCAATTTGAAGCTGAAACGGGATAGATATGGACAGGGGTAGACCCAAGATTCTATATTGGGGGGCCAAATAATGGAAGTCTAGGGCCCTTACAAGACCCATTGGGGGTCCCACTTATGAATTATCTTATTATATTAAAGAATATACCCACAAATATTTTGTGGGGCCTATACATATTTGAAAAAAATAGATAAATTATTGATAATGATGTTTTTTCCTATCAATATATATAGGTAAAGCATCAGTACAAAAAAAAAATACACATGACTTCCAACCTTAATAAATTAGATGCAAACTAAATTTTTTTTAGGTAAGAGATGCAAACCAATAGTACTTAGTTACCTTACTAACTTTAGACATTTTATTTACAATATAAAATCAAATAACAAAAATTGTAGAAGAAATAAAGAAACAAAAAATATAAAATCAAATAAAGAATAACAAAAAAAAGAAAAAATATAAACAATAAAAAAAATTAAGAAAAAGAAAGAGCACATAATTGTGGAGAAGATTTTTTTTCTCAAATTTTCCTTAACCCACACTTATAGAAAGTTGAAGAAGAATAAATAAGAAAAAATAAATGGAAGAAAATAAATAGTAAGAAGAGATGAGAGATGAGAGATGAGAGATATGAGAAAATAATTAGGGATTGAAGAGTTAGTTTCTAATTAGGAAATGACATTTTGAATTTTTAATAAGATTTTTTTTCAAAAATTTGCCATAACCCACGTTCATGGAAAGAGAAGAAAATAAATAGAAATAAAAGATGTGAGTAATAAGGGAAATAAGAGACGGGAGAATAAATAGGAACCAATATTAAGTCCATTTTCTTGTTAGGTCCATTTCTACAAGGAAATGGATGGTCCATTTCTTTGTTGATGTGTGACAAGTGTCCTAGCATCACATCAAATGGATCAATTGACTGATGTGGCCTGTAAATGGATTTTCACCATTTGATGTGATGTTGTGACATTTGTCACACATTTGGAAGGAAATGAAACGGTATAAATTTTCGAATAAATATGGATTTGAGGAGTTAATTTTTAAGGATGACAATTATACCTATTATTTTTTTCTTTTAAAAATTGTTTTCAATATTGAGAGGGCCAAATAGTAATATTTCACATGTGAAAAAAAAAAAAAAAACTGAAAAAAAAAAATAATATAAAAAAATAAAAAACTAAAGAAATTATTAAAAATAAAAAATCTGGGGACCCATCCCCTTAGTGGGTCCACCCCCTTATACGGATCGCCTAATTTTAAAGAGCAATTTGGTGTCCCTGAGTTATTTTTGGTTTTCATGAAGATTTGCTGATATGAATGAAATGTTTGAACTTTTGAACAAAAAAAAAAGAAAAGATTTGCTAATATGACAATTGAGGATTTATTGGTATGATAATCCACACTAGTGCTACTCATCGATTTGAGTGATTTTTTGTTTTCATGCATTAGAAAGTACATATTTTTTTGATACGGTAGGTAGTGGCAATTGTCACGGGCCTCACGGCTACATGGTCGCAATTAGTGCCCAACTGGAGCCGAAAATGAGAAGTTATGGGTCGACAACTTATGAAGGGTGGTGTTTTGCTCGGTCTAAGTGATTTGTCATCTTCTCATGCAAAATAGTGGAGTTTGGCTGATATCACAGGCTTTATAGTATAACTGTATAAGTAGTCGTCACGGACTCACAGCTACGAACGATGCTCAATTCAGAGCTAAAATAGAAACAAGGGTTGGTCAAAGTGGCAAGTAGCTTTGTCTGCTTAAGCAATGTTACAGTATCGAAACCTTGTGGATGCAAAAAATCTCGACTAGGAGACTCACCCACCACAGCCAGGTGTGCAACCCGGGTCGAACACCAGATTAGCTAGGGCAAAGCCTTGAAAACTGGAGTTGGCAACCAAAAGAAAAAATAATAATAATAATAAAATAATAAAAGAAAAACGTTATGAGCCGCCCAAATTTGAAAGACATTTTAGTCTATTTTGATTGTTTTTCAATTTTCTTATGTAAGACCGTGTACTTTTGCCGGGATGGGACTATAGGAGATCCCATCGGTAGGGGTACAGTACGGATGCATGGCCCTGGGCAGCGGTCGAATCGGACTAAGATGGAGAAGTTATGATTTAGATTCTTTTTCAGGCTTTACAATTTGCTTGGACCTCAGAAAGAAGTCGAGAAACAATGTACGGTCATGCAGCCAGTTAAACCTAGAGTGGTCCAAATATCTCAGCATTCTAGATGCCTTTTTCGTGGTTGAGATTGTTCTTGTTATGCAGTGTAGCGCCACATGCAATTAGTTGAAGTTAGAGACTCCAATCTTGTGTACCTCATTTTGTCGGATCTTGTGATTGGATCCAGAGGTTTAGATTTGTGTTGCAGAGTAGCCATGCGGTTCCTAATTCGGTAAATCGTCAGTGTAGATAATGCATGGAAGATCCACCGTTAATATTTAGTTTAACACGAACATTCCGATCAAACGGATCCTGATTGTCAATGCCATGCCGCTGCATCACATGAAATCACTAGTGTTACAGTGTAATGCGATCGCAGATTATTTGCCACACGATATCGATCTGAAGGCTCTCAACTCGCCAGCAAGCTGATCTTTAGCAGATTCAATTCTGAGGGTTCTTAATGGGCAGACTTTGAACGACGATATTTTGTTCGATTTGAGTTGTTTTTCATTTTCTTGCACAAGACAATGTGTTGTTGCCGGGATGGCAGATCCCTTTAGTAGGGGTAATCAGCTTGCACGCATATGAGCAAGTGGCGCTAGAAGAGTCGGGATCATCTCCCCATCAGGGGAGCACAAAGTGCTCTCTGACGGCTTTCCGATCATAAAAACAGTGGGGTCCACAGGTGAAAACATTTTTTGGAAAAAAAAACTTTAAAATTTCACATGTGGGCCTCACTGTGTTTTTGCAATCCCTAATTAGTCTTCTTATAAACTAATATAAAACGGAATAAACCCAATTTCGAAAGAAAAAACTTTACGAGATGGTCGGCTTGGGAAGCCGTGGGGAGCACAAAGTGCTCCCCTAACGAGAAGATGATCACGACTCGCGCTAGAATCCGAGCTGAGACGGAGAAGTTATGGCATAAATTCTTTTTCAAGACTTACGATTAGTCTAGTACACAAAAGGAAGTCAATGAACAGTGCGTGGTTAAAGACTCAACTTCCCTAGGGGAGGTCTCGGGTTCGCACCCACTCGGCGGCATTAAAGCTCACTCCCTGAGGAAGTAAATCATGGTGGTGCCGCAAGCTGGCCCGGATGAACCTCAGTTCCAAAAAAAAAAACAAAAAAAAAAATGAACAGTGCGCGGTCATGCAGCCAGTAAGCTTGATTGGTCCAAATACCTTGCATTCTAGATGCCTTTTTAGTGGCTGTGATCGTTCTCGTTATATAGTGTAGCACTGCTTTCGAATGGTTTATGTAAAAGATTCCAATCTTGTGTTCTGTAGTTCGTACAATCAAGAGATTGGATCCAAAGGTTCAGATTTGTGTTCCAGGGAAGACCACGTACTCTCTGATTTGGTGGATCGTCCGTGTAGAAAATTCATAGGATATCAAGCCGTTCATATTTAGGATGACAATATCATTCCAATCGAAAGGATCAAGGTTGTTTATGCGGTGAGTCTGCGTCCCATGAAACCAGAAGCGTTACAGTGTAACGTGTACACAGGTTGCCACACGATGCCGATCTGAAGGTTCTCGAATGGCTAGCAGGCTGATCTTTACTAGATTCTGTTCTGAGGGTTGTGGATGCGTAAATTTTGAACAACAATATCTTAGGACAGAGCTCGTATTCGCGTGTAATGTTTTTTTGATCTTGAGATATCTTCAACGGTGGCTTTTTGAAATATCTTCAACGGTTTCTGAGTGATTCTTCAAAAAACGAAAGAGAAGTTACGGGTCGCCTAACCTTATGGGCATTTTGTCTATCTGAGTGATTCTTCGTTTTCCCTTGTAAGACATCTTGCATGACGTAATTTTTGTTGATAGTGGCAGTGGCCACAAGCACATGGTTGCGATCAATGCTTAATTAATGCATATTTCTGATATGACAAATTTGTTAGGTAGTGGCAATAGTCATGGACACATGACCACAATCGGTGCGCAATACGGAGCCGTAACATAGAAGTTACTGTCAAAAAATTTCGAAGGGCATTTTGGTCTATTCGAGTGATTTCTTGCTTCTCATGTTAAATACTGTAGTTTGGCTAATATTACAGGCTTTCTCAGTTAATGCAGTCGTTAAAGACACACGATGCTCAATTCAAAGCTTAAATGAAGAAGTTATAGGTTGTTCAAATTTAAAAGGCATTTTGGTCGATTTGGGTTGTCTTCCATTTTATTGTCTAAGATGATGTATTGGATGGCAGATCCCGTTGGTAGGGCATTCGACTTGGACGCATAGCCTTGAGCAACGACAGGACCACATTGGGGCCACCCCATTTTTTTAAAATTTGAATATTCCTATATTATTTTCTTATTTTTTTTTCATTTTACATGTAAAATACCACTATTTGACCCCTCTCCCTAAAAAAAATTTAAAAATAAAAGTTTAAGTTAAATGATGCTATTATCACTATTCCATTTTACCCTTGTCCCTCTATTTTATTGTGTCTATTTTCTTGACCTCTCCTTACTCGACTCGGACAACATCGACCCCTCCTTTCCTCTCTGGTAGTCCACCCATGCTTTCTGAATCGTCCTCACTCTCCCCCAATCCTCGTTCGAATCCAAATCATCACTCCCGTCGGGGAGCGAGCACAAACAGTTTTACCACCACAAAATCCGTGGACCTGACAGCTGAAAAATACTAATAAAAAAATAAAAACTCTCATCACCCACCCCTGGCCCCTGTATTTTTGGGTGGAAAAGCCAGGAGCACAAACGACGGGGTCGCAGATCCGGACTTTCCTTGTTCACCACTCCATCACTGCAACTTCATGCTCTCCACCCAAACCTGACCCTGGCGCCCCCGCCTTGTCACCTTCACCTTCACCTTCGTGCCTCCTTCATCAAACAATAAATTCACAGTTAATTGCTTGGTGAAGTTGGGATGGCAGTATTTTGATGCTCACATAGTTATCAAACAATGGCCCATCCCCCACGGCTTCGGCCATAATTCATATCACCAGGTAAAGCAGTCGATGAACGAATGGATCCTGGAGATTGGCAACCTCGTTTCAGTGAATAATGCTTCAACAATAGTTGAGAAATCTAGCACGAAAGTAGCCCACAAGACTGCTTCCAGAGCAATGCTTGTCCATACCTCATATGATAATATTTCGGGTAAATTCAAACTTAGCCATAGGATTTTCTATCAATTTGTAGATTTCCAACTGCTTTCTGCAATTGATTCTGAGTTTCAGCCATGCAAATCCATATGGCTTCATTTTTCCGCTTTCAATTAGATAATAAATGGTCAATTGCGTGAAATTGAAGACAAAAACCAAACCTGGATGTTCAGATGAAAACAAAAGCACTAGTATGAACCCTATGATCCAGGGTTTGTAGAACTAATGGCAATTTATGCTGCGTTCGTGAGCCCTATGATCTAGGTTTTGTAGAACCAGTTCCTGAATTTCTATGATCTCTCCTTCTTCTGTAGTTGAGTTCATCTATCATTGGAATTCTTCAGTTTTCTATGTTGGGAAGAGATGGACAGAGAGACATATAACAGTGGTGTGAAGAAGATCATGTTTCCATGCGATGTCGAAGCTCTGAAATAGTGTTTAAAGGAGAACAAAGGTGATCTATCACCTGAAATGCCAGTCGCAGTTGGAAGCTTTTAGATCATGCTGTTCTGTCAATAACCCAAATTCAACTCATCAAACCTCATCCAAGCTCAGAAGTGGTTCCATAGCCAATCTCTGAAAACAGGAAAGAAGTTGCCTTTATGAGGGAGACCCCTGGTTATACTTTGACTTTCCTTGTCAGTCACTATTGGGTTTAGATAGAAAATTATGTGCTTGTACTTGCAAACTTGATCTTGCTTTGTAATCTATTTGATATTCTTTAAATCTTGTCTATTGGGTGTCACTGTATAAAAATGAGTGAGATTGAAGAAGGGTTTTCATTATCGATCGTGGTCGTATTGTGTTCCAGGCAAGTTACAGTTCCAGAACTATTCATACTTTGATTCATCTCTGATGATGTCTTCCGTCTTCCATCAATCTCTAAGCTTCTATCTTGGTGTTTTTATGGAATTTCCATTGATGGATGAACAATAATGAAAAGTAATTTATATAATTATGTCATCTTCATAAGCTGTGTTAAGACTCTGTAGAAATTAAGAGAGGGGACTTGAGAGTTTCTTGCTATGGAAGCAAACAACAACAACAACACAGAGGAAGGGAGGGGCTGTGCCGGGGAAGGACAGGTCAAGAGAAGAGAGAGAATAAAATAGAATGATAAGGGTAAAAATGGTATTATAAAAAAATTTCTATAACGAATGGTAGACTTGGTATTTCAAATATTTATTTAACTTCAATACTTAACAGTAATGGAATAGATTGCAGATCGAGGGGTATATGTAATTTTCTCTTAATTCAATCATTAGTATCCTTTTTTTTTTTCGGGTTCGATATCAATGTTGTGCATTTAATATGTAACATTGTGCTGCCAACAGTTGAGATCAATATCTCGACCGTTAGCAGCAAATATAAATGTGCAGCATTTAGGTCTCGCCCTTTTTTGGGTCCATTTCTTGTGATTTTTTTTCCTCTACCAACAGTGACTAAGAAACCTTGCCCTGGTTTCTCTAACCTACCCTTCCAGTAAAACCATTTGACACTGAAGAAACAAAACTATACAATACAAAATTCCTCAGCCACATAAGTTTAAAAAATAGATAGAAATAAGGGACCCATGATTCCCTCTTCCATATGAACAATAAGTACTGCTAGTAGTGTTGTGGGCTTGAGCATATGCTTGTTCAGTTATCATTCTCTTCTATCTCCTTTAGACAGTGAATGAGTGAATGATTTGAATTGGAGAATCTAAGAAGGATATTGGTGTTGTAAAGTAGAAAGTATAATTAGGCATAAAAGTGATTTGGAGAATAAGTACTCTGTGTTTGCTGTAGAAGGTCAACTAGGACATATGTAGAAAAGCCTTGGAAGGCTGTTGAGGAAGCAAAGAAGCTAACTTTTTAAAGGGCTATTCTGTTTTTTTTTTTTTTTTTTTTTTTGGGGTCAAATTATAAATTAAGGGCTATTCACTTCTAGAGAAGAGCTACTTTTGGAATCACAGGTTTAAGCTTCAAGCTTTTCAACAAAAAAAGATACCATTCATGAACTTCCTGTTAAATTCATTTATTCCCATCGTTTAGGTTATGTTTGACAGATAAAAAAATTAATAAATATAATACTCGAATTTCTTTTCACCTAAAGCAAAGGTAGAGAATTTCTTCATTGTGAAAGTAATACCACCATTACCTAGATGCCCAAGGAGACATTAGGGTAAGTCACAAACCCAAACTTAAGGGGAAAGATTTGGGAAGGGAATATATTCTGCTGTGTTGATATATTTTACATTCATTTAAACCCTAAACCCTAAACTCACTCCCTTGAGTGTTCCTTGGTTCCTCATATAGTCTTTGAATCCAACCCCTATTCCAAACAAAGAAAAATAAAGCTAAATTTGCAGTAATGTTCATGTAACATAGTAAATACACTCGTGTGTAGTTTCATTCATTCTAAAATCTAATACAGTAAGATACATATGGATTTCTTCACAGATTTTCTTTTCTTTTTCTTTTTTTTCTTCTTTGTTTTTGATAAAGATTTCTCTTACAAGTTTACAAATATAAATCATCTTAGGGAACAAGAGAAAAGACTGGAATAATTTATAATAACAAAACTACAACTTTCATTTAAGGGGAGTGAATTTGACTTTCTAAATCCCACCACCCAAATCCACATGAACCTTTTCAGAGGTCAATTAGGCTGGAATTAGATTGAGAAGGGGGTGGGTTGGTGAGCAAGTGAACTACTTCCCTCATGGTAGGCCTGTCAGAGCTATTTTCTTCGACACAACGCATTGCCACCTTGAACAAGTTGATCACCCCATCCAATGGGTAACCACTCAACCTAGGATCCACCACCGCCAACACCACTGCTGTGTCCGATGGATTCGATATCTCTGACATTGTCTTTTGCACCCACCTCACTATGTCCACCCCTTCTCCGAACTCTCCCACTGGCTTTCTCCCGGTGATAAGCTCCAATAATACTACCCCAAAGCTATACACATCGCTCTTCTCATCAACTCGTAGAGTATATGCATATTCTGTTCATAGACAAATTGTCAATTAAATTCCACCTATATATGTATAACAAAGATTTATTTGGGTTATTACATATTCATCAAGAAAAGTCAATTTCTAAGCCATTTCACTAAGAGATGTTGGTCATTGCCAATTGAGCCAACTCTTTAATGGTACGAACCATATACAATACAAAAGAAATAGGAGCTTAAGGGGCTGTGTTTGGCCATAGGAATCAAGCAATGAAGGAAATATTATCTTTCCTTTTTCATGTGGTAGTGATGAGACTATACCTAAAAGTGAAATAACCACGCGTACTATAAAATTCATGAATGTGGACTGTTGACCCAAATCTTATAATGGCACAATATTGGTCCAGGACGACGACTCCAACACAAAGAGAACCCTCTTATGCTTCATCCACTCCCTCCTTTCCCTTTCTTTCCTTTTTCTTTTGGGGGAGAAAAAGGTGGAAGGAATGCCTAAGCGTGCGGTATCCCTCTTTGTAGCCATCATGAGCGTATGTTATCCCCTATTGGTCAGAGCCTCATAGAACTATATATGGGAGGTAAAAAGTCCTTGAAAGGATGATAAGGACCCCAACGGCCTGAGTCATGCTTCAGTGCTGTGCAATTTAGTGCAGTCTGAGGTCGAAATCGACCGTACACTGCAGGTACTGTGCATTAATTACGCAATACCCAAGCAAAATCCCAACTGCTCAACCCCAAGAGGGAGAGAGAGAGAGAGAAATCAATTATGGAGTATTGTGTGTGCGATGGCAAGAAAGTCAAGTTTTCAAGTGTCTAGGATAACGAACAAACCTGGTGCAATATAGCCGTAAGAGCCAGCAATGGAAGACATACACTCCGATGCACCGGAGGTCTGCAAGAACTTGGCAAGCCCAAAGTCTGCAACATGAGCCTCAAAGTCTGAATCAAGCAAGATATTGTTCGACTTCACATCTCTATGGATGATCAGAGGAGAGCAATCATGGTGAAGGTAACACAACCCCTTTGCTGCCTCCACTGCAATTTGATACCTTGTCTCCCACTGCAAATGCGCTCCTTTCGGACCATGCAACATCTCTCCTAAGCTCCCATTCGGCATGTACTCGTATAATAACAAATTTGTGTCCTTGTTCGAAACAAACCCTAGCAATCTCACGATGTTTCGGTGTCGAATCCTTCCTAGAGTTTGAATTTCAGCCGAGAATCCATGATCGCTTCTCCCACTACTTCGACCAACCAGTCGCTTGATCGCAACATCCATGCCATCGGGCATTGATCCTCGATAAACAATCCCAGCACCTCCTTTTCCGATGATGTTCTCCTCTTTCAAGCATTCGATGACATCATCAACTTTGAAACTAAGTTTCTGGAAAGGAGTGAATTTCCAAGCATTTGATTTGCTGCGGACCTTCATGTACAGTTTGATCTTTACAACAGCAGTGGTAACAAGTAGCACACTTCCTACTGTTGAAGCGATGGCAATGATTATCTTCGAAGATAGCCTTCTTTGTCCCAATCCTGCCTGACTCCGGATTGATGAACAAGGGGTTTGATGCAGTGGAGTACAGAGATTAGGGTTACCTTCGTAGGTGCTGCCGTTGAAGGCGAGGAATTGTCCGCCAACAGGAATCGGACCTGATAAGTTGTTGAATGAGAGATCCAGTGTCGTTAGGCTTGTTAATGATCGGATTCCAATAGGTATTTCGCCCGAAATTTGGTTTCTTGAGAGGTTGAGAGTGCTGAGGATGTTCAGTTCCTCGATAACGTTTGGAATTTCTCCAGTTAGACTGTTTTGACTGAGATCGATCGATGTAAGAGAAGAACATTGAGAGATAGTGGTCGGAATTGCACCTGTGAGATTGTTACTGCTGATGTTTATCTTGGAAAGAGATTTGAGCTGGAATATCTCCGGCGGAATCTCGCCTGTAAACTGGTTTAAGTCAAGAGAGAGACTCTGCAACTTGGCCAATTTTCCAATAGCTTTAGGAATTTTTCCAGTAATCACATTGTTGGAGAGTGTCAGGAGACCAAGATTTTCACTGAAAATCTCGTTGGGTAGTTCGCCACTGAAATGATTATCGTTGAGCTCCAACATATTGGCTAATGGCAAGTTGAATAATCCAGGTGGAATCGTCCCGTTCAAAAAATTCTTCAAAAGTCTAATCCGCTTCAGTGATTTGCAATCACCGAGATCTTCCGGAAGCGGTCCAAAGAAGAAGTTGTCCATCAGTACCAGCAGTTCAAGTTTCTTCCCTGCACATAGACCTGGAGGTATGGTTCCGGTGAGATGATTCGATGTCACGTCAAGCATCTTGAGTTTACCATTGAGTCCAAGAGTTGGTGGGAGCTCAAACGTGAAGTTGTTTTCCCACAACTGCAAGACCTCAAGATTCGGGAGATCTCCTATGAACTGTGGGATTGGGCCATGGAGACTGTTTCGAAACAGATTAAGAAGTGTCAGCGCCTTCAGCTCAGAGAAACTCTCTGGAATCTCCCCTATGAGCTCATTGTTGGATAGATCAAGCGACATGAGACTGACGAGTCCAGAAAGCTCCGGCGGAATATGTCCTGTAAGCCTGTTGAGTTGCAGAAACAATGTATCCAATAGTTTCAATTGCCCCAAACTCGCAGGAATTTCACCGGTGAGGTTTGTGCTGCTGATATCGAGTCTTTGTAGAGAGGCAAAGGAGCCAAACTCAGGTGGGATCCCCCCTACAAATATGTTGAAATACCCAATAAAAAGTTTTTGAAGATTTGGTAGACGACTCAAGCTCGCTGGAATCTTGCCGGAGAGGCTGTTTGCATTCAAACCCAAGAATTCCAAACTCTTCATCTCGGAGTATACCTCAGGAATTTCACCGGTAAAATAATTTCCACTGAGACTCAGATGCTTGAGTCGCTTGAGCTTGACAACGTCAAGCGGAAGACTTCCTGTGAGATTGTTATTATAGACATCAAAAACCTCCAACTCTGGTAATCCTCCAGTGACTTCCACAGGCAGTTCACCACTCAAGCCATTGTTAGAGATGTTGAGGAACTTGAGAGATGTCAAGTTGGCAATCTGAACTGGGATTTCTCCTGTGAGATTGGCTGAGGTGAGTGTGAGGTTGACGAGCTTGTTTAACAATCCAATCTCCGGAGCAATGAAGCCAAACAGAGGAACACAAGACACGTTGAGGGAAATCACACGAGAATCATCATCACATAAGACACCTGAGAAAGAGCAATGTGAGTTCAAAGCATTGGAAGGCTTCCAATCATCAAGCCCAGAACCTTCTGCTCCAACGAGTGTGGCTTTAAGCTTCATGAGGGTGTCAAGATCGGTAGAAGAGGTAGAAGAGAGAGCAAATGCTAGAAAGATGAAGAGAAGACAACAGACAAAGCCTCTTCTCATGTTTGGAGGATTTTAGCTTCCTTCTCTGTTTCTGTCTCACAACGATTTAAGGATAACAAGTGTTCGATGTACGACAATTGATGGAGAGCTTGGTACGAATAAGTAGTGACAAACTGACAACACAAAAGCTCTAAAGAATCTAACAGGTGAAAAAAGAAAATAAAAAATTGTTAAAGAGAGAGAGTGGGTGGCATACAATGGTTGCTTTTAAGTCTTTAATGCAATCATTATTATTCCCAAATTAACTTTTTGTTCATTTCTTCTGATTCTCTCCTTCTCTCCCAGCATTGACTAAAGCCAATTGATGGCTTTTCATGACACTTAAGAAACAACATTATATTATACAACACAAAATTCCAAAGCCACATAAATTAAAAAATGGAAATAAGGGAAGCATTGATTCCCTTCTCCACATGAACAATAAGTACTTAGTACCACTAGTAATGTTGTGGGCTTGAGCATATGCTTGTTCAGTTATTCTCTTCTAGTCTCCTCAGACAGTGAGTGATTAGAATTGGAGAATCTAAGAATGATTTTGTTGTTGTATAGTAGAAGTATAATTACACATAAAGTGATTTGCAGAATAAATACTCTGTGTGTTTGCTGTAGAATGTCAACTGGGACATATAGAAAAGCCCTTGGAAGGCTATGGAGGAAGCAAAGGCTACCTTAATAAAGGGCTATTCACTTCTAGAAAAGAGCTACTTTTGTAATCACAGGCTTAAGATTGAAGCCTTGAACAAAAAATGATTCCATTGATGAACTTCTTGTTAAATGTATATATTCCCAGAATTTATGTTATGTTTGACAGACAAAATTTTATAAAATAAATAAAAATAATTCATGCTCGAATTTCTTTTCACCTAAAGCAAAGGTAGAATTTTCTTCATGGTGAAAGTAGTACCATCATTACTTAAAAGCCCAAAGAGTAAGTCTCAAACCCAAACTTTTTGGAGTGAGAATTTGGGTTGGGAATATGGCCACATCAACAATGGTAAGGTGATGCATTAATAGTTTTTGATAGTCTTTCAAATAACTAGAAAAATGTATCTTTAGAAAAATTTCTTTGAGGTCTTTGTACATGGGTAGATGTTTCTACCATGCACTGAATGGATATGACCATGACTAATATGTATCTTCCTATCATTTTTTATGGTCAAAAGTACACAATTATGTACTTCCACCTGAAGATAAGTACAAATTGTGTACATACAGGGTTTGTGTGTGAAAACCTCTCCACTTACATAATGGCCTCTATAAGTTTTAATTGTACAATGATGGGTTTATTCCTCCACTTTGATGATGGATTGCTATGTGTATGCGAGTGGTCCAACCATGTCATTGCATAACTGCAACTTGTGATAATGCTAAACTTCTAGTCCCCCCCCCCCCCCCCCCCAACCCCCAATGTTGAAGTTTCAAATTGATGTGTCATTTTGCACTAAGTCCTGTAACCCGGTCCTGATGAATTGGTGCTGAGGAAGACGGGTGATTGGGAAATTAGGCCATGTCATGTGAGCCACCCTTGCCATACCTATAGGAGGCAATGACAGGTTAGAATGATCAACTCTCATGAAGACTAGTTAAAGTGAGGGCGATAGGCAGGTGAAGAATACTGAGGGTTGGGGAGGTGATCAAACCCGAACCCCAAGAAGACGGGTGATTGGGGAATCAAGTCCTATGATGTCAGCCACCCCTTCCATACTTATGGGAGGCACTGATAGGTTAAAATGATAAACTCTTGCATCCAAAGTGTAAATCAACAAGGAGATCCACACCAATTATGTAATAACCTCCATAATCCTAACCCGAATCCTAAATTGCTGGTTCGAGTACTTGAGCCTCTAGTCGCAAGAAGTTGTGGGCTATCTGAATTGAAGCCCATGTTTTGGCTTCAAAATCTATGGACCTAGATGAAGAAGATGGTGAAGAACTTGCCTTGTTTGGAATCAGAAGAGGTCCAGTCAAAATCTGGATGGTTTGAGCATGTGGATATCCAGTGTAAGGAAGACACAGTTTGGATGTGCTTAGAAACAAGGTAAGAGCCTTCTATATGATGTTTAAGTTTGCAGCAATGTTAGTAATCATCTGGGAGTGCAAAGTGTTCAAGTACTGAAAAGAATTAGGGGCGGTTACTTGAGGTGGTTGATTGGCCAAGCAATTGCCACCTAGGCAGTCGCCTGAAATAGTACGAGCATATTCATCTGTTTTGCCCCTGACAACCCATTTATAGCCCCCCTAAACCCAATTTTTGCATTATTTTAATGCTTTTGACTGTTGGGGATGACTACAAGGTCAAAGAGCACATGTTGAAGAGGCAGACCCCTTTTCGCGGAGAATCTCGGGGAGACTTTGTTGACTTTTGAATCATAGAAGAAGGTAAGCTAACTACTCTCTTATATATTTTATAAACTTTCTTCTCTTTAGAGAGTGGTTATTCTTATAATCTCTACTAGAATTGGAGTTGGGAAATAATTATTTTATTTCATTTCGATCAAATCATGCCCCAGAGAATAGAAAGTGATTCATTAATAGAAGAAGGTAACTAACTACTCTCTTATTCTATTAATTTTCTTCTCTTTAGAGGGTGGTTCTTCTTATAAATCACTGTTGGAAGAAGATTGGAGATGGAAAATAATTATTTTCTTTCGTTTCTAATCAAATCATGCCGAGATAATAGATCACATATATATTTTAATGGCAGATAATTTCAAAAAGAGATATGAATTTCTAGATCTATGTTGTAATTAGTTTTTCATTTCCTCATGTTTGGAGAGGCTTGTACAAGGTCTCAAGAATGTGATTTAGGCCTAGGACTCTCCTAAAAATCTATCAAAGATGGGTGATCAGAGATTTGAATTTTGGACTTGGAATTCTACCAGAAAATCTGGCTGTTGTTTAAGGAGGTCGCTTGGACCAACCAGCTCAAGCAATCAGCCCAAGCAACTGGTTGGTTCATAGAGCTTGTTTTGAGGTTGTTTCTGCTCAATTTGATTCTTATACCTAAATGTAACTTTATGAACATAACTTTAAGATTTATTGGGATCTACAGGAGTATTTGATTGTGAGGATTAGTCATTTATCTATATTTTTTCGCTAAGTCAGGTAATGACACAATTACATATTATGTTGGATTGATTGATGTGCTGATCTGTTGATTATTCTAAGCATGACTATAATATTTTCTTATGTTGTAATTATTGTTTATGCACGATTAATTGATTATTGTAATTTATGAATGATAATTATTGTGCTTTACTTCAGTATATGATGTGAGATGATGATTGGTGTGGTTTTGACTTGGAGAATACCTAGATTGATATCATTATCCTTGAACATCAAGGGTTGTTGGACCATTGTCCTTGGTGCTCATTGCATTTGCATTTTTCTTAGTTGTCCTTCATGACTAGGAAGTCTAGATGTATGGTTAGGTTACCCATTACATTCTACTACCATTTTGACAGCGCTATTGAAGCTGAGTGACCCAGCAATGGCTAGGTCCTGTTGGTGTCTAATAAAGGTAACTAGTCCATGAGGAGACACATGCCCACTATTATTATGCGATGATAGGGTTACATATGTTGATGGTTGGGCTCATGGGCATCCAAAATATGGCTTGGGTGTCGTGTGGAAATATGAGAGGCATCCACTATAGCATATGTGGATGATCATAGGGTTAATGAATGTTTTACAATAGAGGTAACCAGTCTGTAAGGATTAACATTCCTAAGTGGAGAAGGATACTCTGATAACACTTAGCATGAAGAAAAGTATCTGGACCACATGTATTTTTATTACTGCATGACCTTACATTGGGTTTAGAATCTTCGACATGTGCCAGTACTCAATCAATGATCCTAGTGATAGAGTGTGAACATATACCTTAGCTATAATGGATGATGTGGACCGTACTCCTTACTTGATATCCTAACAGAGGTAGTTAGTCCATGAGAGATTAAAGTGACAAGACTTATTTAGAAGAGGGCTAGTGCAAATCTTAATGCATGTCTGCATAGGTAGAGACTAGCATGATTAGATTATTAGATGTATATTTAGCATATCATTGCATCATTTCATATTCTTGTATTTTTATGTGATCGTGGAATATATATATGTGGTTGTTGCCTTACGAAGTTCATTAGAACTCATTCCTTGTGAATTTCTTGTTTTTCTTTAGATGACTAGCTACAAGTGGAAGAGAAAACCCATAAAATGCTTAAAGAGAATTGTAAACAATAAAGAGACCGTTTTTTATTTTGTGCTTGCATATTCTTATTTCAAATACTCTTAGCATTCATTTTGGAATTTTGGAATCTTTTATTTATTATCAATTGATGTAATGTTTTTTTCTTGCTCTTGATTATGGGCCGGATTATGTATTTTATTAATTACTGATAGTGCAACCTAATCTTGTGGTTGTAGATCACACTCACAGATTGTCGAGGCGGGTTCGATCCCATCAGGTGGGGTGTGATAAATGGATGATTATATATATATATATATATATATATATAGGGGATGAGGATGTTACATAGTGCTATCAGCAAGGGTCGAATCCACAACCTCTTCACTAAGATATGGTGGTCTTACCAACCCAGCAACCCTGCTTGCATTGGCACACTTACCACATTTAATGATAATGTTGATTTACTCTTACTTTGTCAGATTAGCTCTTGAGCTCAGACATTTTGAAGCCCCATTTCTCGAATGCTATTTGTATTCGAATCTAACTTATTTATCAGAGGTAGCTACCCGACCATCAAGGTTAACCAGCTCTCACATTTGTCTTCAGCGAATAGGACTTGAACTAGCCTCCAAAGTTTGTCACATTGTTTCATGATCGAGTCCACCAACTTCAATTACTAGTAATACTGATTTTAAAATGTATTTTAATATCAATCATAAATAGTGACAATTTCATAGGTAAATCATAGATATAGTAAGTCCAAAGAGGTATTGGGTAGTGACAATTTCATAGGTAAATCATAGATATAGTAAGTCCAAAGGGTTTGGGTTCACAAACTCTTGTCCCTCCATACCTCCCCTCCCCCCTTTCCATCCCATGCGCTTATGAGCCCCAGTTCTTGTGACTGGTCTAAAATGACTGAAAACAAAACAATGTCTGTCATAAATGTTTCTCCCTGCTCATTTTCTTTAATTCTGATTTATGAGATACTATAAATCAAATCAATTTCAAAGGAGATTTTTTTATTTTCTTTGTCTCCTTCTAACAGTTGGTTGACAAATGCAAAGAGGGTGATCATTAGGTCATTGTCAAGGTTCTCAAGTTAATCCTCACAACCCAAATGCAACAGAAACACCACTTATCAGATGAGAGAGAAAGGGAAAGAATGTGTGTGTGGGGTGGGGATAAAAAAAGCCAACCGCTGTGCCTCCCCACCCACAAATATAATAAAAAAGAAAAGTTGAATCCACTCTCCTTTTTAGGCCAAGATGCTTATTATTTTCTGTTCGGGCTAAGGCTAATAAAGCAAATTTTACTCCCATTGTTTTCTCTTGTTCTCTATTTATCAATTTTTGTTAGGTAGAATCTTGTTCTTGATGACAATTATTTTCTTTTCTTTCTGATAAGCCATTGATGACCATTTTGAAAGTAAAGAGTCTCAGTTAGCTAAAATTTTCATTTCTTTTTTATTTTTATAAATTAAAATTTTGAGAAGAATTATTTTATAATGTAATATTAAATTATATTTTTCTTATTTTATAATTTTAAAAATATTTACTAGTATATACATCAAAAGTTTAGTAACTTTTATTTCTCCCCCTCTCCATATTATAATTAAATACACTCAGCCTCCTCCACATAAAAAAAAATACAATATTTCTTAGTTATGATTAGAATTTTTCACTTCAAGACCAAAAAAAGATTTAAAATATATTTATAAATAATTATTAATGAATAAATTCAAAAACTTAATATATTATTTACAAACATACCATTAGACCTACAATTATATGCAATTATTTCTCTATAATATACTTTATTATTGAAAGTTTACTTTGTAGATGGATATAAGGTTCAAACAACATTTGATGCACCAAAACCCATAAATGCTTACTAACAGTAGGATACTTTTTTTTTTCCTTTATTGGGTCATCATCGAACCAGTCATAAGAATTAGGGGTCATAGGTTCAAGGGATGGATAGGGGTTAGGAGGAGGTGCGAACCAAGACCTCCCTGGTCTTACTGCCACTGCAGAGGATGCTGCCATCACCAATTAGAAGCACAGCTATACGTTTGAAACTCTGTTAATCGATGTTATAGAGTTATCTTTCAAATTTAGACAAGAATATGCACTCACTTTTGTGTGATAGAAAGTCGGACTCATCTTTTGACATAATTAAATATGATTATCAAACTCTGTCTTAATCATGTAACTTTTATTAAGAATTTAAGTACAAGCCACGGACTATTAAAAAATAAAAAAAAAAAAACTGTTTTAAGCTTTTTCAATAACAATCAGGAATGTCATTTTTCATCAAACTCCATATATAGCACGGTTGTCTAATTCAAATTCTCTATCTCTAGTATTCTGGTTCCCAAAAATCTCCTCTCATAATTCACCTGATAGAAACATGTTGGATGTGAGAGAAACATTTTAGAGGTAGGAATATAATCAGGATAGAGGATTGGACTTAAGGTTGCCTACCTAATTTTATAAAATAAATAAATCATTCTCAACCTAATTACGACAACGAAAAGGGACACCACTTACTACTCCTTAGATATGAGACAATGGGCCATACCAAAAAAAAAAATATGAGACAGTGGAGTGGGGAGAGAAAAGCCAGCCATTGTGCTTCCCCACCCATGATTTTTTTTTTTTGTAAACTCAGATTTAATTGAAATGGGACAAGAAAAGTCCAAGACATCCTAATTACAAGTTTCAAGAAGCCAGAGAATGGAATTGGCCCACACAGTCCTACTCCCCACCCACGATTTTAATAAAAAGAAAAACTAAATCTAGTTTTTGTCAAGACCAAAATGCAATGTTGCTTTCTGTTTGGGCATAAAGGCAATGTCCAATTTTTTTAATTGAAAAATGTAAGGTAATGTCTGCTCCTCTGGTTTTGTCTTATTCTCCATTTCAAAAAAAATTGGTAGGACCATGTTCTTGACGACCATTTTGAAGGTCAAAGTCTAATATATATATATATATATATATATATATATATATATTATATATATATATATATATCAATTCATTTCGTAGAGAAATCGGGAAATTTGAATTACTAAGATCAAAGCTCCGGGGGTTAGGAGTAAATTAGTCTATAATTCTTGACAAAGAGATTAGTTTTTAAGACAAGAAGTCAGTAAGTTGTTAGTCTCTCTTGTTGAAAATGAAAAAAATATACATTTATTAGAGACAATGTAAAACTTCAGCTTCTGGTGCATTGTTCACCTCAAATTTAAGGGAAGTCGCAACTAGTATTTTACCATGTGAATTATTGATGACAAAACCCAATCCACTCACCTCTTCTTTTTGATGTGGCAATAATAGTGGCATCCATGAACTTGTTGTCTCAATAGCAGTTGAAACTATTTTTTCACTGAAATTCATATTTCAACCTGCTGATCATTCATAATAGTTCAAGAATTTATGGTGTTTATAGCTTACCATCTTCAATGGAGATAAATTCTTCCTTGAAAAACAAGTTCATTCCTTGTGGTCCACAAATTCTAGCACCTCGAAATGTTAATCCTATATATTACTATATTATTCTAATAGAGCAAATTGCACCAGCATCATAAAATGGAGGCCTTAAAGCACTGACACCCCACTTTATGTTTGAAAAACACAGAGACCCAAAATTGGATTTTCATTGGATACATTTAGTCCAATTTGTCACTGAAAACCATTAAGTCACTGTTTATTATAGGGATATTTGCTCATTCGAATACTCTTCATTTCATCAAAATTGTATATGTAGAATTTATAAAATTCTACTATGGAGGTGGTGGTTTAGAGTTCCCAAGCTCAATCTCATGCAGTTTGGTAGTCCTCATGTCTTAGGCTTGAATCCCATTTGCTCTCTCATTTCTTGCATTGGTGCTCTTTGATCTGGGCATGGGACCACTATCGATTTTTGTTGACTTACTAGGCCTCCAGTGGGCTATGCTTATGGGGCCAATAGTTGCACTAGTAATTCACATGATCAATGCTTGCATAGGTCAAACTTGAAAGTCCACTTGCCAGTGCAAAAAGAAAAGAGAAAACCCTAACGCCGTTGCTCTTTGAGATGGAGAGTCTCTCCACCTCCACCCATACACCTTCAGACCTGCTCCCTTACCTCCTCTCTCTCCCTCTCTCCACCTCTCTGTTTCGTTTACTTTGTTTTTTTTTTTTTTTTTTTCACTCCTGTTCTACTCCCTCACCTCCTCTCTCCGCCTCTATGTGCGTCTTCTCCACCTCCACCCCTCTTCTCTCCCTCTCTGTGTTGTCTCCACGTCCACCCCTCTCTCCGCCTCTTTGGTCTTCTCCGACTCTCTTCCTCTATCCGTTTCTCTCCCGTGTTCCTGTTTCGAAAAAAGAAAAAAAAAAACTCAGTTTCTCATTCTCTTTACTCTATCTGTTTTCCTCTTTTTCCGCCTCTCTGGTCGTCTCCAACTCTCTTCCTCTAGCCGCCTCTCTCTCGTGTTCCTGTTTAAAAAAATAAAAACTCAATTTCTCATTCTCTTGTTTCTATCTATTTTCCTCTTTTTCCGCCTCTCTGGTCTTCTCCGACTCTCTTCCTCTATCCGTCTCTCTCCCATGTTCCTGTTTAGGAAAGAAAAAAAAAGGCGCTTAGTTTCTCATTCTCTTGTCTCTATCTTTTTCCTCTTTTTCCCCAATCGGTGAAAATGTTTCAAGTTATTTGAGAAAAGAAAAAAAAAATCAGGTAGATGCAAGATCCGGTAGCGCATTCCGCAGGGGCTAAAGGTTTTACGCCGAGTTGGAAGTATCTCCCGTGGATCTAGAAGTTTTGTTGTTGTGAGAGTCTCGTGTTGCTGATTCGCTGTCGGTGTGTTTCCGTCATGGTTGCTCTTTCCGCCCTTGTGGCGTGTTATCTCTCCGCCTTTGTGGCGTGTATTTTCGCCCTTGTGGCGTGTCTATGTCTGCCTTTGTGGCGTGTCGCCTTTTTGGGCATTTCTGATGGAGGATATGTATGTCGTATTCCCTGTGCTTAATTGTTGTTATGGTTGTTACAACCATTATTCTAAGGGCTTGGGCTCGACCCCTTCCTTAGCCAGGATGACCTTGTCTATTGCATGTATGACATTTGATCAATTTCCATTCATTGGTTCAGATAGAACCTTGTGTTTTCATGCACTTATCTTTTATATTTCTGTCTTTCTTTTGATGTGTCTGTATTTTTTTTTCAAGTTCATGAATGAAGTCTTTCAGCTTCGTACAAAAAAAAAACTTGAAAGTCCAAACATTGCGTTGCATCGATGGGGCCAATACTTGCACTAGTAATTCACAGAAATAATATTTATATAAGTCAAACTCAAAAATCCGAACATTGCATAGTAGGGACGCAAGGTCGGCGCTACTGCATCCCCTCTCCTTTATTACCAAAAGAAAAAAAGAATTTATAAAAATTATAGTACCGGATGACATATGCATTTGACAAATGATATTTTGTTTCCTACTTTCAAAAAAATAAATAATTGACTGGAAATTGCTCTAGCATGGGCTTTTCAGTATGTTATTGAATCTTCCTTTACTGTCAGGTCGTGAATTTATAATATTAGCATAGTTCCATCTGAATCGGTATCAACTCAATATTGAAAAATTGAAGCAAAGCCAAGTCGAAAACTAACATTTCCGAACCGTTTGACTCTTGTCTTGTTCTTTTCAAGATTGAAATTGATTCAAACCGACCACCCTTAGCCAACAAACAACCAAAGGACCATGTGAACATTGCAATTAGCATTTTTTTTTTAAGGTTGGATCAGTTGAATTTACTAGTTGGTGATGGCAATAATACATCATGGACGGAATTGTTTTTTTTTTTTTTTGGTAATCTAGATTTCATTCAAAGGCAGAGAAGCCAAGGCAAATTGAGTACATAGATCAAAATAAATCAAGGAGAGGAAGATGGCCAGACTGTCTTGCCTTGAAGAGACATGGCCTTCCTGGCTAGAGAGTGAGCAACAGAATTCAGCTCCCTAGAGACATACTCAAAAGAGCAAGTAGAAAAACTTTGAGTTCCAAACAAAATATCTAAAATGATAGACTGCACTTTCACAGATCTACATTCTGTTGAGCGGTCGAGGCATTCTATCAAAGTAGCGCAGTCAAATTTGAAAATGATATTCACCAACCCTTCATTTACCGCCCACTGAGCTGCATGAAGGATAGTCAGGGCCTCCGCTTCAAGACTATCCTTAGAAAGGTCTGGAGAAGAAACAGCTCCCAGAATCTTCAATTCTTTGTCAAGAGCTATAAATCACACGCCGCCACTCACATCATCAAGGGGGAGTGCCGCATCATACCGAATCTAGGATTCCCATAGATCGACAGCTGATTGAGTTGGATGAATTCCATGATCATTGCCCTCATCCACAGGACCAAAAAAAGACGGGAGTCATTTGTGTTTGGGTCACACTCCAAAATTCAGCATGAGTAATTTAGGCCTTAATCACTGTTTCTTCTGGGCTTGGGCCTTTGTCTCTAAACTTGACTGCATTGCCGGCTAGCCAAAAACACCAGCAAACAAAGGCAAAATGGCTAAACGTGACTCATGGATGGTATTGTTAAACTTAGTATGTGGGGGTAACATTAAAAATAGATGAGTAAAAATTAACTTAGACTAATGGTGTTAAAAACATGGGGGACTAACTGATAAATTTAATTATTCAAAAGGTCACATTAATATTAGGGGATAAAGTGGTTCTGAAAGTTTCCCATTTTTTAAACAGTTGCAGCCACATCTAGTAAGGCCCTACTCTTCCAGAATGAAGCGATCAATCAGGCCCAATATTTGGTGGGCTGGGCTGGGCTGGGCTGGGCTTTGTTATTCGTAACCAAAGGGCCTTGAGTGGTATGAGTAATTTTGGCCTATTTCGAACGTATGGAATTCCGATTTATGTGAGCCGGATCTCGTTTGAGCCGTTTCTTCCCTTTTTTCCGGTTTGTAAATGTTGCAAAACTGCAAAACTGCAAAACTTCGACGCCTGAGAGATTCGAACTCTCGCGGGGAAACCCCATGTACTTAGCAGGCACACGCCTTAACCACTCGGCCAAAGCGTCTTTATATTGAATGTAGTCAAAATAATTTACTCAAAACAAAGAATTATAACGGTTCTGGCATTTTCTAAGATCTGCAAATCAAAATTTTCATTTTATTATTCAAGCTAGGAAACCTGGATAATAGATGTATCAACCATAAACAATGGTGGGAAATTTCATCATGTTCTAGAAAGGGACAAACGACGAGTTCTCTTAAGCTCTTTTTGGTATCGATTCTCATTGTCTATTATGAGGTTTTTTCATTATTTTAAGTTGTTTGGTATCTATTATCAGTTTTATTTTTATTTAAAATAATAGAAAAACTTTCAAAATCCATAATGAACTTTTTGTCTATTATGAATTATGGTGAGAATTTCATTTTATTCATTTGTACATAAGTTTACTTAAAATTTTATGGTTAAGATGAAGGTAAAATAATCAATACACATTTTTTTAATAAAAACCATACTTTTTCCCTCTTTTATCAGTTGCTCACTATTATTTACTAACAATTTTTTATTTTAATCCCAAATTTAATTTTCATTCCATAATTTCTTTTTAACAAAATTCACAAAACCATTTTTCATTCTTGACCAATAATGAATTATTGTACTTATTTCTTTTAAGTAGGCATAATAGAGAATGAGAATTGATACCAAAAAGAGCCTTAGTTAAGAAATCAACAAAAACATTTTTTGACCTATTAACAAAGTGAAAAAATACAAATCCAAAGTCTGCCGAAATCTTAAAAATATCAGAAACTAAGCTACAGCACATCCAATCCAAACAAGATATAGCACCGTGAAGAATTAGAATCGCAGGTAAACAATTCAAGTTAACTTGAAGATTATCAACACCCAACAATCTAGCAAGCAGTATTCCATCTCTTATAGTGAGAAGTTCCAAAAAAAGAAGTGAAATTCACCCCTCCCCTCATTGCACTAAGCTAAGATGAAATTGCCTAAATGATCCCACAAAATACAATTGTAAATCAATTTACCCAAGACAAAAAAATTATAACATTATTTCCTTGCATCTTCTGAGATAATTTGCCGAGCCTTGTATATTGTTTACTTTGACTATTGGTCCCTTCCTATTAAAAACATGTTAATTGATGAGGTGGCATCTTTCTATTTTTAAAAATAACAAAAATAACCCTGGATGGGAGTTGCTATTGAATTAACTTTTAGTTAATAAATATACACCCTTGATAAATTTTTGATAAGCTACCTCAAGTTGAAGTCTGCACTGTAGCTTATATTTAGCCTATGACTCAACAATGAAGGCAAAATGATAAGTTTTGACTTATGTCTCCTTTTCTTTTTTCTTTTTTTTCTTTTTTTTTTTGCCAATCCCGGTTTTCAAGGTTTTACCCTGACTTATGTCTCATTTTAATTAAGGGTAGATGAACTTTTTGTATTAACACCTTATTTTATAGAGTATTAATGCTGGAATTTAAAGAAAGAAAAAATAGTCTTTAACACTAATACCTAACAATCACTAACAATCAGGTGAGAAGGCAATAATAACACAAAATATACACAAACATTTTGAGTAAATCATATAGTATAGGATTTCGTATTCATTAAAACCAAAGAATTATTCTTAACAGATCCACCAGGAGAGTTTTAAGTACAAAAAGGACCTGGGGTAGACTACCAAATCCAAGGTGAGGCATGTAGGAACTCACTCAATAGGTCAAGTTAGTACTTGAGCTTAGAAATAAGAAGATGAAGATCATTACACTTAGACCAAACAAGTTCGGATCATCTCTCCTGATGGCTGTTGATCACGAATTATAGGGGCCCACAAGGTTAGGGTAATAGAATCTTTTTTATGTTTATTTTTTTATTTTTTATTTGTGGGCCTCACATAATTTGTGGTTATAAAATAGTCGAGTGCTCCCCGTCTGGAGAGATGATCCACACTCACTAAACTTCAATAATATTTTTTTTTTTTTTGGTGTAAGGTGATTTGATTCAAAGGAGTTAACAGAAGAGGAACAAAAGCCTAGCTCTAAAGCAAGCACATCTTGTAGCCAGAGGGAGCTTGTAATATCCAGCCCTATTCTAACCTTGACCCTGACCCGGATCCACTGTTGTATTCAGGTCCGAAGACCCGAAGCGGTGGAAGAAGAGATTTATGGACCATTATGATTGATGATCATGATTCGGAGACTGAGCCCATGGACATTGACAATGATAGCCCTTGCTTAAACGCATTGTCAGTGTTTAAGGAAAGTTTGCGCATCGGAGAAGATTAATATGGTTGATGTACCAAATGACCTCCTGTGCACAATCCGAAGGTATTCCCCGAAACTAGACTTATTGATTGAATTGTGGAAGAAAACCTCACTCAATTTGACCTGGTATAGCCTTTCAAATCCCTATTTGAAGTTGCTGTTCTAAACCTTAATTTTCTGCTGAAAATATTTTGGTCGATCCTTTTGGTCGATACCATCGACCAAAATATCCCAGTCTGCCAAGTTAATGATTCCATGGAATATTCCTTTTCTATTTAATATAACCTCGAGCCTTGAGCCCTTTTGCAATCATTTTCTCACCTGGGAACGTGGGGAGAGCTTCCCAAAGCAGCTCATTGGTTAGTGTGAAGGGTACCTCATCAAAGACACTTAGTTTATCATTGATTCTTATCTTCATCTTCCACACTAAGGTATGACTCCTCATTCCACTCTCTACCCTACCATTTTCTACTCTTTTCTATTGTCACCTTGCTGATGAGACATTGGGAATGGTGCTGCAACCTTGCAACCACCACTCCAAGTGTCTACTCATGTTCAATCCATGATTTCCTTAGCTATTCATTGATGTTATGCTTCTATCTCATGCCTAGCATATGTATTCCATGATTTACCTATTAACATCATGCCATTTGATACCAAACTGAGCTATAGAGTGTATTATGTTCATGTTTAACATTGCCATATGATTCCAATCGAATTTCTATTAGCTCCTCTAACTATTACATGCTATTCCTCATCAATGCAATCAATTCCAACTCATGCCATGATGTTTATCACTTGAACTTGATAGCTCAAATTGGGGCTTTTTATTTAGACCATTGGATTGGGTTAATTTCTTGATTTATAGTGTCCTACTACTGTTGTTAAGTATGCCTTCAAGTTTCAGATTGATCCGAACACCGGAAGACTCATTTCGGATGAAAACCCCCAAAATCCACATTTCTGTCCCGAAAACAATTTTGGTCAATCCTTTTGGTCGATACCATCGACTAAGACCATCGACCAAAGTTGTTGCTGACAGCAACCTTGGCCAGTTTTGATCCAAATGACATCCGATCCTCCCGACTTCTTTTCTAACTTATTATTGATGTTTGTTTAGGGCCTTAACAATTCTATTGGACTATTCTTGGTATTCTCAGTTCATCATCAATTCACCCAAGGTAAGGATGGTTATCTCCATAAACATATAAGTCATCAAATATTGAATTGTGCTTTATTTAAAGAATGAAATCTCTTAATTTCCTTTCAATCATTATAAGACTGTTACATATGTGTTAGAACAGTAGCATTTAAATCTTTATACTCTTGTTGTGTTACTTTATCATTTTGATTTGCTTATGTTTATGATGATTTGTTTCAATATCATGATTTGATTACTATTATGAATATGCATTGGATGCATGAGCAATGATGAGATTGGATGTGTGATTGCTTATGTATGACTTGGGATTGGGGGGTGTCTACTGACACTTCTGTCCTTGGGCATCGGAGGGAATAGTATGGGATGTTCTCCGATGGTGCCTATCGACACTCTCCCGAGTTATTGGATGACATACATAGGACTGTCTAGTTGTGTGGCTAGGTTCATCCTTGTCGTGTTAGACCTGAATCGGAAGGGCATTGAGACCGAACAACCCGTGGTAGTGTATGGTTGGATGGGCGCTCTAGGCCGGTAGCCAATCCGGTAGGGGACATAAATCATGCTTCTGATATCTGAAAGGGGCCATTTATTGGTAGAATTGCATATGGATAGACTTGGGCTCACGGGCGCTCAAGACCGGTAACCAATCCGTGAGAGGACGTGAGAGCTTCCCGTTTACTATATGTGGATGACCAATAAGGTTGATGAGTCCGAAATCCGGGATTTCGCTGACTCTAGTGTGAAGGATACCGGAAAGGATCGTCGGGGGCGAGGAATGGACATATTTGAATCTGACTTGACCGACTGAGTAGATGACTTGCATTGGGCTAGGCTTTACTGTGACATGCGCCATTACTTGACCAAATGGTGATGTGAGAGAGCGGTGACCGATCCCCTTACCACGGCTTTTTTATGACTTTACCGATCTTCCCCGGACATTCCCAAGATATGGAAATGAGAGAGTGACTGACGACCCAGAGAAGTACGGTGCTATGACTTAAAGCATGTCTACCCTAGAGACTAGCATTCATAGAGTTAGACTCATAATTACATCATATGTTCCATATCGCATTGCATTATTATATGTTATGAATGTGTATGATTTCTAATTATGGAATAACTTCCTTGCTGAGTTCTTCGAACTCATTCCTTTTGTGCAAATGTTTTAGATTATATTCCAGTGTATCGAAGATTACGATGGCACCTCCTATGAGGCGGACTATGATTCCACATACTACCCTCCGGGTAGTGGCGTCGGTGAGGATCCGTATATTGGAGCCGAGGAGGATTACTATCCGCACCAGGGTTAGCCCCACGGTTGTGCGGGGAGCGGCAGCGTTGGGTTTACTTCATCCGTCTTGTTGAGGAGACTACCATTAGTATAGAAGAAACCCTAGCATAGTGCCCCATTCCCCTGGTGTATTTGTGGAACCTTGGATCTTGTAACTAACTTATCTTTGGGATTATCTTTTGACACTTGGACATGTATTTGACGTTATCACACTTCTTTTCCGCTTTTCTGAGAGAGTGGTTATCATACCTTCTCTCACCCTTATGATTATGTTTATACTTCAAGGTTATGGTGTTCCGCACTCTGATTTAGTTAATCTTATCTTATTCATGATACTTAGTATTAACTGTTTTTACCATTGATTATTACAGTTCATGATTATGTTACCGTGTATGTGGGAGGCATGGACCTCAGATCATTGATCCTTGGACTGTGGATCACATCCCGGGTATTCCAAATGGGGTACTGGCTGGGTGGATGTGACAGATTGGTATCAGAGCAAGACATATGCATAAAGCATCCTTGAGTCATAGATCCAGAAGTGACTCAAACTTTCTTATAATGGAATAATAGAAAACTTGGATTAGAAACTTGAATAAATGAAGCATAATACATATTGGTGGAATAATACACAATAATTAAAAGTTTATGACTTATACTTGGGTTGTAGTCATGATTAGAGTTAAGTTGTAGTTTTGAGTTATTGAGTATGTGTGTTGAGTCTTGAGTTGAAAATTTGTCGCCGAGAGTCGCCCTTGTGAGTAAGTATTTGTGGTGAGCCGTGTTGTCATTATGTGTTGTTATGAGTCTGAGTCGTATTGTCGTCATGTGTTGTCGTATGAGTCTGGTTGGGTGTTGTAGTTGGGAGTAATGGGTGTGAGTAGTCGTCATGAGTCATAAGTCATAATTAAACATTTACAATTTCTAATGCAATAAAAGAAATGCATAATGTACAATAACATAAGTGAAACCAACTTAATTTCATTAATCACATAAGAAATTTTTACAAGTCTGAAAGGAAATACATCATTGAAAGCATAAAAGGAAACTCCAAGCACTATCTATCTAGGTGATCGAATCCGGTGATTTGTCTGGTCCCTCTTGGATTTGAACTCCTTCTCCAATCGTGCAAATTTCTCTCCCAAGGTATACATATAGGACTGTATCCTCTCCTGTCGAGCTTTTATCCTCTCAAGTATAGAGTAAATCAATGACTAATGAGAAGCCACACCCGGAGCCTCAGAAGTCATATGTGTTGGATCTCCAATCTCACGGAAGCGTGGTGTAAGAATCTCCTCGTGTCTCGAAATCTCATCCTGACCTCGATCCTCATCTCTATGATTTTCGTCTCCCTGATTATCAATAACATCCTCATCCTGAACTGGAACCCCATCATGATCATCATTGTCTCCATGCTCATCCCCATCATCACTGTCATCGGCATCCTCATCCTCTATGTCATCATCCTTGACAATATCACCCTCATCCTCTGACCTAGCTTGCGTCGCGAAGCCTCTGTGATGTCTATGCCAACCAGAATCTACCAGCGGAAATCCCGTACATACGAAACGTCCAAAATGCGGGCTAGTACTTTGGTAGTGAAACTGATTTCCCTACCTCCGACCATAGAGTCCATGACAATCCTATAACCATCTCGTGGATCTATACAGTAAGTCAGGTTACTATAGAAGTACCTGGAAAGATCTGGATAGACTAGCTATGCCGTAGTGTATAAGTGAAGCCAATCCATAGCCTCTAATCTCTCTCGGATGCGAAATACCTCTAAATCATCCACATCCACCAATCGTCTGTGCTCGATCGGTATATCATGGAAATAATGCTCATATAGAAACTCAGCCGTAGGGGTAGTGAAATGCTCCTCGTCCGTAACCTCTGCCCGGGGAACATGTCCTCTACCCCTATCCACCCGTCGCCCTCCTCTAGGCATGGTGAATCTATTGAAACAAAGAAAGGAATTCATTTGAATTAGTCCCAGTGTGTGATTGTTAAATGAAGGGCATTTTCGTAAATTTTCAGAAAATTTCGTTTTTGGTAAAATTTTGATTTGATTATTCTAACATATGCATAAGACCTGTACAAACATGATAGAATACTTTGTTTGGTGAAAATTCATCTTTTCGAAATCTTCAAGGTGAAAATTCAGCAAGTAGGAGAGAGAAAATCCCTCTTTTGGCTTGCATTTGTGATTTTTGAAAAATTGGAATTTGACCGAATGGAGAGTGGGAACACCTCCCCTATAGTGAATCAGTAATGTAGAAATTTATTTCATGCTAAAATTTATTTTTGTTTGAAGATGAGACAAGTTTTTGTAAAGTTGGGTTTTTGTGAAATGAATAGTGTTTTGGTAACCAAAATGAATGCAATCTTGTGTTTGAAGCTTAGTCTTACTTGAAAATTTATGGAAACATGTTTCTAATCACTTACATGCATGATTCTAACCATTAGCAACAAGCATTATTCTGTTTTAATGAAAAACACATCAATGGTAAATGAAGTTTTCAAGAAAAGAGAAAAAGAAAGAGAACCTACTTGTGTTGATGTTCAAGAGAGGGTTGCAAGTGTTGTTTGAGCCTTGAATCAAGCTTGGAAAACCCTTTGAAACCCTAGGAATTCGTTTTCCCCAGAGCTAAACTCGAATTGGTAATGTGAGAAATGAAATGAAAAGAGAAGTGGGTCCTTTTAAATCTAACTTTCGCGCAGAATTTTTTTGGTCGATCCTTTTGGTCGATGCCATCAACCAAAGTGCATCAACCAAGAAAGTGAAAATTTGCTGCTTTGGCCAATTTTGAGAAAATTTGATTTTTATTACTTTGTTTGGTTTTTTTTGATGACTTGTATAGTTGAAGGCAAGTATGTTTGTGATTTTGAAAGTGTGATCTTTTAATTTGGACATTGTTCCTATAAGCATTGTTTTGATTTATAGTTACCTGTGCCTTGTATGAATGCCACAGGCATCGTCCCGATTTATTCTTCACTTATGCATTACGTACATATCATATGTGTTGCTTGATTTAATCCTTACTGATTCATTGCATAAAGGCCATATGCATTATTTTGATTTATTCTTGCTATATGAATCTGCCTAGTCTGTATGAAATACCTGTGAGTAGTGTTTGAATTCCTCTTGACTATTTAAGAAGTCAGCCAAGGGTCCATGCTTCTTTATTTATTGGACCTATTTCTCGTTGTACTTTCCTTTCCCTTGGTAAAGATTTGGTGGAACAATCACACCCCTGAAGAAGTTTCCTCATCGTATTGGAAGTCCAGGTATGCTTTCAATTTCGAGGACGAAATTATTTTAAGGGGGGGGGGAGAATGTGAAATCCCGCCTAATCCTAACCTTGCTACTGTGCCAAATCCATACCTACCATATACATTGTTCAATTTATTCTCTGTCGTATGAGTTGCCTAGTTTCATTTGGTAGAAGTTTACCCCGAAGCTGATCTATTTTCCCTACGATTTCTTCTTGTGCCTTCTATTCCCTTTGATAGGAGGGTGGTCCTAAGTCATTCCCATGATTGATTTTCTATACATGCTATTGTATAGAGAATCTCCATGCACTCTATAATGATCCTTCTGCCCCTGCTGTTGTAGAGTGGACCTCCATACACCCTATAACCTTGTGAACTCTCCACATGATGATTTCTAAGAGAAATCAAGTGTGATCTTCATGATTTGTTATTCCTTCTAATTGTTTCAAGACTTCAAGCTTTTCATCTCTTGTTTTCAATCGAAGGTTAGTAATCTTCTCATGTGTTGTATTGATCTACTTTTACTATGTTTTATTCTTTGTGATTGAGACTATGAAGAAGATGCTGCATCCTTGCAACCATCTCTCTACAATCTCTTTTCATTTTTTTAGGTTTTATGATCTTCATATTGATCTTCACCATGATCCTTATGAAATCTTCATAAAGCCATGATGTTACTTTACTCTATTTATGTTTTATTCTTTGGGATTGAGACTATGAAGAAGATGCTGCATCCTTGCAACCATCTCTCTACAATCTCTTTTCATTTTAAGGTTTTATGATCTTCATATTGATCTTCACCATGATCCTTGTGAAATCTTCACGAAGCCATGATCATACTTCCGATTTGATTTCAAAGCATATTAGATTTATTCCTTGTTTTTCTTACAAAAGATTTATTGTTAACTGTTTTCCGAAGATTTTGGGAGAAGAAAAGTCAAGATAAGAGCGAAGTACCACCATCTCCTTAGAAGCCTAGTACTCTCCCAATTTCGAGGACCAAATTATTTTAAGGGTGGGAGAATGTAACATCCAGCCCAAACCTGGCCCGGACACCCTATTTATTTTGGGATAAAGAAAGACTGGTTCAATGTTAGACCTTAAAATTTGGACTTTAATTTCAATATTATTATCTTTGAAAAACCTTAGGAAGCCATGCCAGACCTTTCCCTTAGGGTAGATCTGTAATGTCTGGCCTTATCCTAACCTTGACCCGGCCCGGGACCTGTTATGTTTGTAGGTCCGAAAACCCGAAGTGGGGGGAAATGAGACTTGTGGACCCTTTTCATTGTTGATTTGGCATCGAAGCCCAAGCCCTTGGACATTGACGATGATGCCCCTCACTTGAGAGCATTGTCAGTGTTAATTTTGAATCTGCGCACCGAAGAGGGGTGAATTAGTTGAAACACAAAATGAACTCCTGTGCCCAATCCGATTATATTTCCCGAAACTAGACTTCTTGATGGACTCGTAGGAGAAAACCTCACTCCATTTGACCCCATATAGCCCTCCAAATCCCTGTCCGAAGTTGCTGAACTATGTCTGGCAAATCCTGCTTGCGCATAGAAGAAGGTGAGCTTAGTTGGTGGACCTAATAACCTCCCATGCTTGATCCAAAAGTATTTGTGGAAACTAGACTTCTTTATTGACTTGTAGGAGAAAACCTCACTCAATTTGACCTTGTATAGCTCTCCTGAATCCTTGTTCAAAGTTGCTGAACTATTTCTGGATTTTCTGCTGAAACCTGTTACCTGTTTTGGTCGATCCTTTTGGTCAATGCCATCAACCAAAACCAACGACCAAAGTTACCCAGAATCGAGAAAAAGATGCTTTTTGGATATTCCTTCATCTATTTAAGTGAAACCTAGAACGATATTTCACTCATTTCAACACCTGAGAACGTGGGAAGGCTCCTCTTATGCTCCTCTTTGGCTTGGGTGATGATCTTCTACAAAAATCATTGTCACTTTTCTCCAACTATCATCTTCCAAGGTATAATTCCTTCTCTTGCTCTCTATCCTACCCACTTCTCTTCTTCAATTTACTGATGAGACCATGGCCAAGGTGCTGCAACCTTGCAAACACCTTGCCATGAACGTCTATTCCCATTTATACTTGCTTTTCCTTCATTCTTGCTATGCCTCACTTGCATCTTGATCCTTACATATACATTACCATCAATTTCTCATGAATGCTAGGATTCTTGTCTTTAGAACATAGGACCTCAATTTGGGGGTTTTCATTTGGACCATTGGATTGTGATAATACTTGCTAGGTAGTGTTCTTACATTGTTATTAATCATCCCTCCAAGTTTCAGATCGATCCGAACCCCGGAAGACCCATTTCGGACAAAAATCCCCAAAATCCACTATTCTGTCCCGAAGACAATTTTGGTCGATCCTTTTGGTCGATACCATCGACCAAGACCATCGACCAAACTTGTTGCTGACAGCAACCTTGCTCCGTTTTGATCCGTTTGACATCCGATCTTCCCGACTTCTTCTCTAACTTATTATTGATGTTTGTTTAGGGTCTTAACAATTCTTTTGGACTAATTCCTGGTATTCTCAATTCATCATCAACTCAACCTAAAGTAAGGATGGTTATCTTCATAAACATATAAGTCATCAATTATTGAATTGTGTTTTATTTACAGAATGAAATCTCTTGATTTTATTTCAATCATTATGAGACTGTAACATATGTGTTAGAACAGTAGCATTTAAATCTTTATACTCTTGTTGTGTTACTTTATCATTTTGATTGCTTATGTTTATAATGATTCGTTTCAATATCATGATTTGATTACTATTATGGATATGCATTGGATGCACGAGAAATGATGAGATTGGATATGTGATTGCTTACGTATGACTTAGGATTGGGGGGTGTCCTACTGACACTCTTGTCCTTGGGCACCTGAGGGAATAGTATGGGATGTTCTCCGAAGGTGCCTATCGACTCTTTCCCGGGTTATTGGATGACATACATAGGACTGTCTAGTTGGGTGGCTAGGTTCATCCTTGTCGTGTCAGACCCGAATCGGAAGGGCATTGAGACCGAACAACCCGTGGTAGTGTATGGTTGGATGGGCGCTCTAGGCCGGTAACCAATCCGGTAGGGGACATAAACCATGCTACGGATACCTGAAAGGGGCCATTTATTGGTAGAGTTGCATATGGATAGACTTGGGCTCACGGGCGCTCAAGACCAGTAACCAATCCGTGAGAGGACGTGAGAGCTTCCCGTTTACTATATGTGGATGACCAATAGGGTTGATGAGTCCGAAATCCGGGATTTCGCTGACTCTAGTGTGAAGGATACCGGAAAGGATCGCCGGGGGCGAGGAATGGACGTATCTGAATCGACTTGACCGATCGAGTAGATGACTTGCATTGGGCTAGGCTTTTCTTGTGACATGCGCCAAGATACTTGACCAAATGGTGATGTGAGAGAGCGGTGACCGATCCCCTTACCACGGCTTTTTGATGACTTTACCGATCTTCCCCGGGCATTCCCAAGATATGGAAATGGGAGAGTGACAGACGACCCAGAGAAGTATGGTGCTATGACTTAAAGCATGTCTACCTTAGAGACCAGCATTCATAGAGTTAGAACCATACTTGCATCATGTCTTCCATATCATATTGCATCATGTTATGGCTTGTATCATATGGTTTATATTTTATGGAATGACTACCTTACTGAGTTCTTTCGAACTCACTCCTTTTTGCAACATATTTTGTTAGACTTTTCTGCAGGTACTACCACCGTTGTTGGTGTGGCGATCCAACCCTCTGGAGGCCGAGTTGAAGACTTGTATCATACTGGTGGCAATGAACCAGTTGATAAAGACGAGTAGACCGAGATCGGGACTTGTTTGTAGCAGTTTAGTCTTCTACTTATGTGTTAGGGACGAGATGTCGCCTCATTCCCTTTTTAACCTTTTACTTGAATTGTCGGGACTATAGCTTAGTTGTTTCACTTGTTATTTGGTGAATCGATTGTAACCTTTACTTTTAGTCGTTTCATCTTCCGCTAATATTATAGGATGGGTTTCCTCCCTCCTTTTCAAACTTGATTGTTTATACTAATGAAATACTTTCCGCACTCTGATGTTATTTGTGAATCCTTCGGAGGTACTTTCTCGACTTTTATTATTAAATTATTTGGATACAAGGAATTGTTCTTGCTTTTGATTATATTATTGTGCTAAGTGACTATGATAGTTCCTAAACTTGATCGGCGGGACTGTAATTCACCCCCTGGGTAATCCAGATAGGGTATCCCCTCATCCACATATAGTAAACGGGAAGCTCTCACGTCCTCTCACGGGTTGGTTACCGGTCTTGAGCGCCCGTGAGCCCAAGTCTATCCATATGCAACTCTACCAATAAATGGCCCCTTTCAGGTATCCTTAGCATGGTTTATGTCCCCTACCGGATTGGTTACCGGCCTAGAGCGCCCATCCAACCATACACTACCACGGGTTGTTCGGTCTCAATGCCCTTCCGATTCGGGTCTGACACGATAAGGATAAACCTAGCCAACCAACTAGACAGTCCTATGTATGTCATCCAATAACTCGGGAGAGAGTCGATAGGCACCTTCGGAGAACATCTCATACTATTCCCTCCGGTGCCCAAGGACAAAAGCGTCAATAAGACACTCCTCAATCCCAAGTCATACATAAGCAATCACATATCCAATCTCATCATTTCTCATGCATCCAATGCATATCCATAATAGTAATCAAATCATGATATTGAAACGAATCATTATAAACATAAGCAAATCAAATTGATAAAGTAACACAACAAGAGTATAAAGATTTAAATGCTACTGTTCTAACACATATATAACAGTCTCATAATGATTGAAATAAAATCAAAAGATTTCATTCTGTAAATAAAACACAATTCTATATTTGATGACTTATATGCTTATGGAGATAACCATCCTTACCTTGGGTTGAATTGATGATGATTTGAGAATACCAAGAATTAGTCCAAAAGAATTGTTAAGACCCTAAACAAACATCAATAATAAGTTAGAGAAGAAGTCGGGAAGATCGGATGTCAAACGGATCAAAACGGAGCAAGGTTGCTGTCAGCAACAAGTTTGGTCGATGGTCTTGGTCAATGGTATCGACCAAAAGGATCGACCAAAATTGTCTTCGGGACAAAATAGTGGATTTTGGGGATTTTGGTCCGAAATGGGTCTTCCGGGGTTCGGATCGATTCGAAACTTGGAGGGATGATTAATAACAATGTAAGAACACTACCTAGCAAGTATTATCACAATCCAGTGGTCCAAATGAAAACCCCCAAATTGAGGTCCTATGTTCTAAAGACAAGAGTCCTAGCATTCATGAGAAATTGATGTAATTGAAAGGGAAGCTAGAGAATTAGTTGGGGAATAGGTTAGGAACATGATTACAATCATTTGCAAGCCAGAGATTAGACTAATCATACTCCACATCTCAGTTTAGTATAAGAAATCAAGTTGTTAAGCAAGGAATCATGGTAATGTATATGTAAGGATCAAGATGCAAGTGAGGCATAGCAAGAATGAAGGAAAAGCAAGTATAAATGGGAAGAGACGTTCATGGCAAGGTGTTTGCAAGGTTGCAGCACCTTGGCCATGGTTTCATCAGTAAAAAGAAGAAGAGAAGTGGGTAGGATAGAGAGCAAGAGAAGGAATCATACCTTGGAAGATGATAGTTGGAGAAAAGAGACAATGATTTTTGTAGAAGATCATCACCCAAGCCAAGGAGGAGCCTAAGAGGAGCCTTCCCACGTTCTCAGGTGTTGAAATGAGTAAAATATCGTTCTAGGTTCGAGGTTTCACTTAAATAGATGAAGGAATATCCAAAAAGCATATTTTTCTCGATTCTGGGCAACTTTGGTCGATGGTCCTTGGTTGATGGCATCCAGGTAACATGTTTCAGCAGAAAATCCAGAAATAGTTCAGCAACTTCGAACAGGGATTCGGATGGCTATACAAGGTCAAATTGAGTGAGGTTTTCTCCTACAAGTCAATAAAGAAGTCTAGTTTCCATAAATACCTTCTGATCAAGCATGGGAGGTCATTAGGTCCACCAAATAAGCTCACCTTCTTTGATGCGCAAGCAGGATTTGCCAGACACAGTTCAGCAACTTCGGACAGGGATTTGGAGGGCTATATGCGGTCAAATTGAGTGGGGTTTTCTCCTACAAGTCCATCAAGAAGTATAGTTTCAGGAAATATATTCGGATTGAGCACAGTAGTTCATTTGGTATTTCAACTAATTCACCCCTCTTCGGTGCGCAGATTCAAAACTAACACTGACAATGCTCTCAAGTGAGGGGCATCATTGTCGATGTCCAAAGGCTTGGGTTCCGACACCAAATCAACAACCAAAAGGGCCCACAAGTATATTTTCCCCCACTTTGGGTCTTTGGACCTATAAACATAACAGGTCCCGGGCCGGGTCAAGGTTAGGATAAGGCCAGACAGTACAGGTCTACCCTAAAGGAAAGGTCTGGCATGGCTTCCTAAGGTTTTCAAAGATAATAATATTGAAATTAAAGTCCAACTTTTAAGGTCTAACATTGAACCAGTCTTTCTTTATCCCAAAATAAATAGGGTGTCCGGGCAGGTTTGGGCTGGATGTTACATTCTCCCACCCTTAAAATAATTTCGTCCTCGAAATTGGGAGAGTACTAGGCTTCTAAGGAGATGGTGGTAATCGCTCTTATCTTGACTTTTCTTCTCCCAAAATCTTCGGAAAACAATTAACAATAAATCTTTTGTAAGAAAAACAAGGAATAAATCTAATATGCTTTGAAATCAAATCGGAAGTATGATCATGGCTTCATGAAGATTTCACAAGGATCATGGTGAAGATCAATATGAAGATCATAAAACCTTAAAATGAAAAGAGATTGTAGATAGATGGTTGCAAGGATGCAGCATCTTCTTCATAGTCTCAATCACAAAGAATAAAACATAATAAGAGTAAAGTACCATCATGGCTTTATGAAGATTTCATAAGGATCATGGTGAAGATCAATATGAAGATCATAAAACCTTAAAAAATGAAAAGAGATTGTAGAGAGATGGTTGCAAGGATGCAGCATCTTCTTCATAGTCTCAATCATAAAGAATAAAACATAGTAAAAGTATATCAATACAACACATGAGAGATTACTAACCTTCGATTGAAAACAAGAGATGAAAAGCTTGAAGTCTTGAAACAATTAGAAGGAATAACAAATCATGAAGGTAACACTTGATTTCTCTTAGAAATAATCATGTGGAGAGTTTACAAGGTTATAGGGTGTATGGAGGTCCACTCTACAACAGCAGGGGTAGAAGGATCATTATAGAGTGCATGGAGATCCTCTATACAATAGCATGTATAGAAAATCAATCATGGGAATGACTTAGGACCACCCTCCTATCAAAGGGAATAGAAGGCACAAGAAGAAATCGTAGGGAAATAGATCAGCTTCGGGGTAAACTTCTACCAAATGAAACTAGGCAACTCATACGACAGAGAATAAATTGAACAATGTATATGGTAGGTATGGATTTGGCACAGTAGCAAGGTTAGGATTAGGCGGGATTTCACATTCTCCCCCCCTTAAAATAATTTCGTCCTCGAAATTGAAAGCATACCTGGACTTCCAATACGATGAGGAAACTTCTTCAGGGGTGTGATTGTTCCACCAAAGCTTTACCAAGGGAAAGGAAAGTACAACGAGAAATAGGTCCAATAGGTAAAGAAGCATGGACCCTTGGCTGACTTCTTAAATAGTCAAGAGGAATTCAAACACTACTTACAGGTATTTCATACAGACTAGGCAGATTCATATAGCAAGAATAAATCAAAATAAGGCATATGGCCTTTATGCAATGAATCAGTAAGGATTAAATCAAGCAACACATATGATATGTACGTAATGCATAAGTGAAGAATAAATCGGGACGATGCCTGTGGTATTCATACAAGGCACAGGTAACTATAAATCAAAACAATGCTTATAGGAACAATGTCCAAATTCAAAGATCACACTTTCAAAATCACAAACATACTTGTCTTCAACTGTACAAGTCATCAAAAAAAAAACAAACAAACAAAGTAATAAAAATCAAATTTTCTCAAAACTGGCCAAAGCAGCAAATTTTCACTTTCTTGGTCGATGCACTTTGGTCGATGGCATCGACCAAAAGGATCGACCAAAAAAATTCTAAGCGAAAGTTAGATTTAAAAGGGCCCACTTCTCTTTTCATTTTCATTTCTCACATTACCATTTCGAATTTAGTTATGGGGAAAACGACTTTCTAAGGTTTTCAAGGGTTTTCCAAGCTTGATTCAAGGCTCAAACAACACTTGCAACCCTCTCTTGATCATCAACACAAGTAGGTTCTCTTTCTTTTTCTCTTTTCTTGAAAACTTCATTTACCATTGATGTGTTCTTCATTAAAACTGAATAAAACTTGTTGCTAATGCTTAGGATCATGCATGTAGGTGATTAGAAACATGCTTCCATAAATTTTAAAGCAAGACTGAGCTTCAAACACAAGATTACACTCATTTTGGTTATCAAATCACTATTCATTTCATAAAAACCCAACTTTACAAAAACTTGTCTCATCTTCAAACAAAAATAAATTTTAGCATGAAATAAATTTCTACAATACTGATTCACTATAGGGGAGGTGTTCCCACTCTCCATTCGGTCAAATTCCAATTTTTCAAAAATCACAAATGCAAGCCAAAAGAGGGATTTTCTCTCTCCTACTTGCTGAATTTTCACCTTGAAGATGTCAAAAAGATGAATTTTCACTAAACAAAGTATTCTATCATGTTTGTACAGGTCTTATGCATATGTTAGAATAATAAAATCAAAATTTAACCAAAAACGAAATTTTCTGAAAATTTACGAAAATGCCCTTCATTTAACAATCACACACTGGGACTAATTCAAATGAATTCCTTTCTTTGTTTCAACAGATTCACCATGCCTAGAGGAGGGCGACGGGTGGATAGTGGTAGAGGACATGTTCCCCGGGCAGAGGTTACGGACGAGGAGCATTTCACTACCCCTACGGTTGAGTTTCTATATGAGTACTATTTCCATGATATTCCGATCGAACATGGGCAGTTGGTTGATGTGGATGATTTAGAGGTGTTTCGTATTCGAGAGAGATTGGAGGCTATGGATTGGCTTCACTACCAAAGTACTAGCCCGCATTCTGGACGTTTCGTATGTACGGGATTTCCGCTGGTAGATTCTGGTTGGCATAGACATCACAGAGGCTTCGCGACGCAAGCTAGGTCAGAGGATGAGGGTGATATTGTCAAGGACGATGACATAGAGGATGAGGATGCTGATGACAGTGATGATGGGGATGAGCATGGAGACAATGATGATCATGATGGGGTTCCAGTTCAGGATGAGGATGTTATTGATAATTAGGGAGACGAAAATCATAGAGATGAGGATCGAGGTCAGGATGAGATTTCGAGACACGAGGAGATTCTTACACCACGCTTCCGTGAGATTGGAGATCCAACACATATGACTTCTGAGGCTCCGGGTGTGGCTTCTCATTAGTCATTGATTTACTCTATACTTGAGAGGATAAAAGCTCGACAGGAGAGGATACAATCCTATATGTATACCTTGGGAGAGAAATTTGCACGACTGGAGAAGGAGTTCAAATCCAAGAGGGACCAGACAGTTCACCAGATTCGATCACCTAGATAGATAGTGCTAGGAGTTTCCTTTTATGCTTTCTTAGATGTATTTCTTTTCAAACTTGTAAAAATTTCTTATGTGATTAATGAAATTAAGTTGGTTTCACTTATGTTATTGTACATTATGCATTTCTTTTATTGTATTAGAAATTGTAAATGTTTAATTATGACTTATGACTCATGACGACTACTCACACCCATTACTCCCAACTACAACACCCAACCAGACTCATACGACAACACACGACGACAATACGACTCAGACTCATAACAACACATAATGACAACACGGCTCACCACAAAGACTTACTCACAAGGGCGACTCTCGGCGACAAATTTTCAACTCAAGACTCAACACACATACTCAATAACTCAAAACTGACAACTTAACTCTGACCATGACTACAACCCAAGTATAAGTCATAAACTTTTAATTATTGTGTATTATTCCACCAAGATGTATTATACTTCATTTATTCAAGTTTCTAATCCAAGTTTTCTATTATTCCATTCTAAGAAAGTTTGAGTCACTTCTGGATCTATGACTCAAGGATGCTTTATTACTGTGTTCCATGATTATGCACTAAATCCATCTGTCACATCCCGCCCTAAATCCACTAAGGGGATACCCTATCTGGATTACCCGGGGAGTGAATTACAGTCCCGCCGATCAAGTTTAGGAACGATCATAGTCACTTAGCACAATAATATAATCAAAAGCAAGAACAATTCCTTGTATCCAAATAGTTTAATAATGAAAGTTGAGAAAGTACCTCAAAAGGATTCACCAATAACATCAGAGTGCGGAAAGGATTTCATTAGTATAAACAATCAAGGTGAAAAGGAGGGAGGAAACCCATCCTATAATAATAGCGGAAGATGAGACGACTAAAAGTAAAGGTTACAACCGATTCACCAAATAACAAGTGAAACAACTAAGCTATAGTCCCGACAATTCAAATAAAAGGTTAAAAAGGGAATGAGGAGACATCCCATCCCTAACACACAAATATAAAACTGAACTGTTACAAACAAGTCCCGATCTCGGTCTACTCGTCTTTATTAACTGGTTCATCGCCACCAGTATGATACAAGTCTTCAACTCGGCCTCCAAAGGGTTGACTGCCACAGTCAATAGTGGTAATACCTGCAGAAAAGTCTAACAAAATATGTTGCAAAAAGGAATGAGTTCGAAAGAACTCAGCAAGGTAGTCATTCCATTAAATATAAACCATATGATACAAGCCATAACATGATGCAATATGATATGGAACACATGATGCAAGTATGGTTCTAACTCTATGAATGCTGGTCTCTAAGGTAGACATGCTTTAAGTCATCGCACCGTACTTCTTTGGGTCGTCAGTCACTCTCCCATTTCCATATCTTGGGAATGCCCGGGGAAGATCGGTAAAGTCATCAAAAACCGTGGTAAGGGGATCGGTCACCGCTCTCTCACATCACCATTTGGTCAAGTACTGGCGCATGTCACAGTAAAGCCTAGCCCAATGCAAGTCATCTACTCAGTCGGTCAAGTCAGATTCAGATACGTCCATTCCTCGCCCCCGGCGATCCTTTCCGGTATCCTTCACACTAGAGTCAGCGAAATCCCAGATTTCAGACTCATCAACCCTATTGGTCATCCACATATAGTAAACGGGAAGCTCTCACGTCCTCTCATGGATTGGTTACCGGTCTTGAGCGCCCGTGAGCCCAAGTCTATCCATATACAACTCTACCAATAAATGGCCCCTTTCAGGTATCCGTAGCATGGTTTATGTCCCCTACCGGATTGGTTACCGGCCTAGAGCGCCCATCCAACCATACACTACCACGGGTTGTTCAGTCTCAATGCCCTTCCGATTCGGGTCTGACACGACAAGGATAAACCTAGCCACCCAACTAGACAGTCCTATGTATGTCATCCAATAACCCGGGAAAGAGTCAATAGGCACCTTCGGAGAACATCCTATACTATTCCCTCCGGTGCCCAAGGACAGAAGTGTCAGTAGGACACCCCCCAATCCTAAGTCATATGTAAGCAATCACATATCCAATCTCATCATTTCTCATGCATCCAATGCATATCCATAATAGTAATCAAATCATGATATTGAAACGAATCATCATAAACATAAGCAAATCAAATTGATAAAGTAACACAACAAGAGTATAAAGATTTAAATGCTACTGTTCTAACACATATGTAACAGTCTCATAATGATTGAAAGAAAATCAAGAGATTTCATTCTTTAAATAAAACACAATTCAATATTTGATGACTTATATGTTTATGGAGATAACCATCCTTACCTTGGGTTGAATTGATGATGAATTGAGAATACCAAGAATTAGTCTAAAAGAATTGTTAAGACGCTAAACAAACATCAATAATAAGTTAGAGAAGAAGTCGGGAAGATCGGATGTCAAACGGATCAAAACGGAGCAAGGTTGCTGTCAGCAACAACTTTGGTCGATGGTCTTGGTCAATGTAGTCAAAAGTCACTAAGAACACTAATGGACCATAAGGTCCAGGACTCACACATTGAGAGGAGCAGGGATCCATCCTCTTATTTCCAATGATCGCTAAGCACACATAGTATGATATATGTGCTATGGTGGAGCATTCTATATACAATAGAACGTATGTCCATCTCAACACCATACAGGTCTTAGTCTAGTCACAACCTCTTGCGCCTAACCCGAGTTTCTTTATTTTCGTCACCCTAGCGCCACATAAAGTACTCGCACTGGCTCTTATAGGCAACATGAATAGTGGGAACATTCATGTTGATTCTCTTCACAATAGAGAAACTCATCTTGATTCCAAATCAAGGCGACATCATGATTATGAATTGACCTACACAAAGTCATTCACAATCCGTCTCATCTCTGCTCGCCTCCAAGGCGCCAGAGGCGAATGCTCGTGTGAGTGAGCCATTCTCTTGCCTATTGACATATCTTGTTTTATGCTAGAAGAAACACAATCACACAGAAAGTGAATAAGAATAATGCTGGAATGAACTCATATTACTCATTAATAAGAAAGTCTTAGTACAAAAATAAGTCACAATCTACGCAAGCCCAAGGATTTTACATGAGAAATAAAAACATCCTTGGTTATAGGTTTGGTAAGAGGGTTAGCTACCATCTGACTAGTAGATATGTGCTTAAGTACAACTTTCTTCCTTGATGTAATGTCTCTAATAAAGTGATATCTCAACTGTATATGTTTGGTCTTCCCATGATACTTGGGGTCCTTGACATAGCTAAGAGTTGCTGTACTATCACAGTAGACAAGGGCAGCCTCTTTGGATGTCATCACAATCCCAGTATGTCGAAGGAATGTCCCCAACCAAACAGCCTCTTGAACCGCAGCTGAGCATCCACATACTCTGCTTCCATGGTCGAGAGGGATATACAAGCCTGCTTCTTGCTACACCATGAAATGGCCCCGCCATTCAGCAAGAAAGCATATCCAGAGGTTGATTTGCGCTCATCGATGTCTCCAGCCCAGTTGGCATCACTATAGCAAACTAAGCGCAAATCCAATCCTTGGTAACACAACATGTAGTTACTCGTTCCTCTGAGATATCTCAATATCCTCTTGACTGCTTTCCAGTTCTCTATGCCTGGGTTTGATTGGTATCGACTAATCAAACCCACTGCATAACAAATATCCGGCCTAGTACACATCATAGCGTACATAAGGCTACCCACTGCACTGGAAAATGGAACTCTTTCCTTCTTGGTTTTCTCCTCTGGAGTCTTAGGACCCATATCAAGGCTCAAATGCAAACCCTTCTCCACTGGAGTATCATATGGTTTGCAGTTGTGCATCTGGTATCTCGTCAAGACATTGTCAATATAGGTCTCTTGAGATAAACCCAGTAATCTCTTTGCCTATTTCTGACAATCTTGACACCAAGCACATAGCTTGCTTCACCCATGTCCTTCATATCAAATACGGAGGACAACCATTTCTTAATGGTTTCCAATAGCTCCTTGCTATTGCTAGCCATAAGTATGTCATCTACGTACAAGTGTCGAATGACATAATTATTATCAAATCTCTTGGTGTAAACACAGTGGTCTTCCTCAAGCATGGAAAAACCATTTTCCATCATAGCTTGGTGGAAGCGCACATTCCACTGTCTAGATGCTTGCTTTAAGCCATATATGGACTTCTTAAGCTTGCATACTTTGCGCTCACGTCCATTTGCTTCAAAACCTTGAGGTTGATCCATATAGATCTCTTCCTCAAGTTCTCCATTGAGAAAAGCAGTTTTTACATCCATCTGATAAAGCTCCAAGTCCAACTGAGCAACAATGGCTAGTATGAGGCGAATTGAGGCAAACCTAACCACAGGGGAAAAAGTTTCCTCATAATCAACGCCCTCTCGTTGGGTGTAGCCCTTAGCCACTAAACGAGCTTTGAATCTCTCAATAGATCCATCCGCCTTTCTTTTGATCTTGAGAACCCACTTGTTCCCAATTGCCTTTTGGCCTGGTGGCAAGTCAACCAAGTCCCAGACATGATTAACTTTCATCGACTCCAACTCTTCCTTTATTGCTTTCAACCATTCATTTGAGCTTGACCCCGCAAGAGCTTCCTGCACGCTCTTTGGTTCATGCTCATCGACTTAAGTCATCTCACAGTCGATCTCTTCAGGAGTTACCATGTAGGCTTCATCCTCTATGTCGAAACGTCGACGAGGAACTAGCCTGCGCCCACTACGGCGCAAGTGCATGTCAGATCGCTCACCGTCTAAGGTAGCTATCACATCTGCACTCCCACTCCCACTAGGATCTTCTGGATGAACCCCAGGTTCATTATCCAGAATCTGAATCCCTGGAGTGACAAGACCACTATCTTGTATCTCAAAGAATTCCGATGATTCTTTGTTAACTCCTGAAAGAGATGGAAAATCATTCTCCAAGAATGTTGCATCCCTAGACTCAAGTTCCATTCTCCTCTCATTCTCATCTAGTCCAATGAAGACATGGCCCTTTGAGGGTTCAGAATATCTCACAAAGATACACTTTCTTCCTCTGGGTCCAAGCTTTCCATATTGGTGAGAAGTAGAGTGAACATATGCTGCACATCCCCATGCGCGCAAGTAACTCAAATCGGCTTCCTTCCGGTCCACAACTCATATGGTGTGGAAGGAACCGATTTGGTTGGAACTCTGTTGAGGATATAGGCCCTAGTCAACAAAGCATCTCCCCAATAAGAGATGGGTAGATTTTCCTGCGCCATCATGGATCTCACCATGTCTAGAAAGGTTCTATTCCTCCTCTCAGCAACCCCATTTTGCTGTGGAGTCACTGGAATAGTAAGTTGTCTAGATATCCCCTTTTCATCACATAACCCTTTGAACATATCGGAGAGATACTCTCTACCTCTATCCGTTCTAAGAGTTTTAATCTTTTTATCTAACTGATTCTCAATTAAGCTCATGAATTTCTTAAAACATTCCAGAGCTTCTGACTTTTGAGAAATTAGATAAATGTGACCATACCTTGTATAGTCATCTATGAATGTGATGAAATAAGACTGTCCTTTTCTAGTATGCACATTCATGGGTCCACACACATCTGAATGGATAAGTTCTAAAGGAAGAGAGGCTCTCAAAAGCCTTTTTAAATGGTTTTCTAGTTGCTTTTCCTGCTAGACATGACTCACAGGTTGGCAAATCAGATAGTGAACCTTGGCCTAAGAGACCTTCTCTTGCCAATCTGTTCATCCTATCTAAGCCAATATGTCTTAGTCTAGCATGCCACAAATTATAATCAATACACACAGTATCTTGGCAAACAAAAGCACTACTAGAATTAAATGAATAATCAATTGTATCCAATACAATGAAACCATTCAGAAGAAAACCATAACCATAAACCGTATCACCCGGATACAAAACCAAAGAATTGTTTTCAAATACAACTCTAAAACCATGTCTCATAAACCACTATTGTTTCTGTTCCCACCTCTCGTTACTTTGCCTAGACCACCGAGGTTGAGCTCTCTCCTTCTTGCGCTTGAAGCTCGCACCCTTACTAGTGCTTGCTTCAGCGAGCAACTACTTCAGTGTGAGGGACATCGGCCAACATCCGATTCTCCTCTAGCTCAAGGTGCTTGGCAGCTTGATCAAATGTCTTGACATCATCAACATGAGTCAAGAAGATCTTCATTTGCTCCCAAGACTTAGGCAATGACCTGATGACGCAGAGACTTGCTCCTCATCAGTCTTCTGGCGCCCACATGCGCTCAACTCACTAATCATGTTAGTCATGATGGTTATATGCTGCCTCATGGTGTGACCCTGGCGCATCTTATAACCGTCAAATGTGAGTCTGAGCTGGCGGCCTCTTGTGGTGGAAGTCCCTCCATACTGAAAATTCTTAAGAATCTCCCACTCGGATCCCAAACAAAAAATAAGGGTTTCCATAAAACCCTATCACTTCTCCCATGGGTTTCGTATTAAACCCTGGATTCTCCGTAAACCCTTGATCCTCCCATTGGATCCATACAATAAAATTAAACAATGGGGAGGAACAAAAAACATGGGAACCTATGGCTCTGATGCCAATGTTGGTAATACTCCATATATCAATATTGTTTAATTGACGGGGAAAAGATTCCTTACTTGGATACGCTTTCCCTTACTTGAAGTATTCTCAGCGGAAGTCTAGATCCACGTTCTCGTTCAACCACCAAAGCTCTACCGGGGTGATTCCACAATCACTAGGAAAGGGAATGATATTCACAACCCAAATGCCGTGGATTAATGGAATGAAGATCAAAAGCGAGGAAAGGAAAAAAGCTTCCTTGGCCTGCGATTCTATGAGAGAGGGAGAGAGAGATGGAGCCGTCGTTTCTCTGAGATTCGCTCGTACGAATGAATCACACACTTACTCACTAATGCGGTGGTTACCAAAATATATAACCCTATTTTGTAACCGCCCTAATAGTGAGTTTCCAATATTTCCCTTGGGCATTTAATTTATTAATTATATTAATAAATTTCAACACAAATGACATCCGATCCTCCCGACTTCTTTTCTAACTTATTATTGATGTTTGTTTAGGGCCTTAACAATTCTATTGGACTATTCTTGGTATTCTCAATTCATCATCAATTCACCCAAGGTAAGGATGGTTATCTCCATAAACATATAAGTCATCAAATATTGAATTGTGTTTTATTTAAAGAATGAAATCTCTTGATTTTCTTTCAATCATTATGAGATTGTTACATATGTGTTAGAACAGTAGCATTTAAAATCTTTATACTCTTGTTGTGTTACTTTATCCTTTTGATTTGCTTATGTTTATAATGATTCGTTTCAATATCGTGATTTGATTACTATTATGAATATGCATTGGATGCATGAGAAATGATGAGATTGGATATGTGATTGCTTACGTATGACTTGGGATTGGGGGGTGTCCTACTAACACTTTTGTCCTTGGGCACCGGAGGGAATAGTATGGGATGTTCTCCGAAGGTGCCTATCGACTCTCTCCTGGGTTATTGGATGACATACATAGGACTGTCTAGTTTGTTGGCCAGGTTTATCCTTGTCGTGTCAGACCCGAATCGTAAGGGCATTGAGACCGAACAATCAGTGGTAGTGTATGGTTGGATGGGAGCTCTAGGCCGGTAACCAATCCGGTAGGGGACATAAACCATGCTACGGATACCTGAAAGGGGCCATTTATTGGTAGAGATGTATATGGATAGACTTGGGCTCACGGGCGCTCAAGACCGGTAACCAACCCGTGAGAGGACGTGAGAGCTTCCCGTTTACTATATGTGGATGACCGATAGGGTTGATGAGTCCGAAATCCGGGATTTCGCTGACTCTAGTGTGAAGGATACCGGAAAGGATCGCCGGGGGCGAGGAATGGACGTATCTGAATCTGACATGACCGACTGAGTAGATGACTTACATTGGGCTAGGCTTTACTGTGACATGCGCCAGTACTTGACCAAATGGTGATGTGAGAGAGCGGTGACCGATTCCCCTTACCACGGTTTTCTTTGATGACTTTACCGATCTTCCCCGGGCATTCCCAAGATATGGAAATGGGAGAGTGACTGACGACCCAGAGAAGTATGGTGCTATGACTTAAAGCATGTCTACCTTAGAGACCAGCATTCATAGAGTTAGAACCATACTTGCATCATGTGTTCCATATCATATTGCATCATGTTATGGCTTGTATCATATGGTTTATATTTTATGGAATGACTACCTTGCTGAGTTCTTTCGAACTCACTCCTTTTTGCAACATATTTTGTTAGACTTTTCTGCAGGTACTACCACTGTTGACTGTGGCAGTCAACCCTCTGGAGGCCGAGTTGAAGACTTGTATCACACTGGTGGCGATGAACCAGTTGATAAAGACGAGTAGACCGAGATCGGGACTTGTTTGTAGCAGTTCAGTTTTATATTTGTGTGTTAGGGATGGGATGTCGCCTCATTCCCTTGAGTAATAAACCCAAGTTTTCGGACAATCATAATCATGGAACACAGTAATAAAGCATCCTTGAGTCATAGATTCAGAAGTGACTCAAACTTTCTTATAATGGAATAATAGAAAACTTGGATTAGAAACTTGAATAAATGAAGCATAATACATCTTGGTGGAATAATACACAATAATTAAAAGTTTATGACTTATACTTGGGTTGTAGTCATGGTTAGAGTTAAGTTGTCAGTTTGTAGTTATTGAGTATGTGTGTTGAGTCTTGAGTTGAAAATTTGTCGCCGAGAGTCGCCCTTGTGAGTAAGTCTTTGTGGTGAGCCGTGTTGTCATTATGTGTTGTTATGAGTCTGAGTCGTATTGTCGTCGTGTGTTGTCGTATGAGTCTTGTTGGGTGTTGTAGTTGGGAGTAATGGGTGTGAGTAGTCGTCATGAGTCATAAGTCATAATTAAACATTTACAATTTCTAATGCAATAAAAGAAATGCATAATGTACAATAACATAAGTGAAACCAACTTAATTTCATTAATCACATAAGAAATTTTTACAAGTTTGAAAAGAAATACATCTAAGAAAGCATAAAAGGAAACTCCTAGCACTATCTATCTAGGTGATCGAATCCAGTGATCTGTCTGATCCCTCCTGGATCTGAACTCCTTCTCCAGTGGTGCAAATTTCTCTCCCAAGGTATACATATAGGAATGTATCCTCTCCTGTCGAGCTTTTATCCTCTCAAGTATAGAGTAAATCAATGACTAATGAGAAGCCACACCCGGAGCCTCAGAAGTCATATGTGTTGGATCTCCAATCTCACGGAAGCGTGGTGTAAGAATCTCCTCGTGTCTCGAAATCTCATCCTGACCTCGATCCTCATCTCTATGATTTTCGTCTCCCTGATTATCAATAACATCCTCATCCTGAACTGGAGCCCCATCATGATCATCATTGTCACCATGCTCATCCCCATCATCACTGTCATTGGCATCCTCATCCTCTATGTCATCGTCCTTGACAATATCACCCTCATCCTCTGACCTAGCTTGCGTCGCGAAGCATCAGTGATGTTTGTACCAGCGGGAATCCACCAACGAGAATCTCGTACAATCAGGACATCTAAGATGCGAGCCAATGTCCTAGTAGTGAAACTGATTTCCTTGCCCCCAACCATAGAATCCATGACAATCCTGGAACCATCCCGCGGATCATCCTCTATACGGTAAGTCAGGTTATTATAGAAGTATCTGACAAGATCTGGGTAGACTGGCTGTGCCGTAGTGTATAAGTGAAGCCAATCCATAGCCTCTAATCTCTCTCGGATGCGAAATACCTCTAAATCATCCACATCCACCAATTGTCCGTGCTCGATCGGTATATCATGGAAATAATGCTCGTATAGAAACTCAGCCGTAGGGGTAGTGAATATTCCTCGTCCGTAACCTCTGACCGGGGAACAAGTCCTCTACCCCTATCCACCCGTCGCCCTCCTCTAGGCATGGTGAATCTATTGAAACAAAGAAAGGAATTCATTTGAATTAGTCCCAGTGTGTGATTGTTAAATGAAGAGCATTTTCGTAAATTTTCAGAAAATTTCGTTTTTGGTAAAATTTTGATTTGATTATTCTAACATGTGCATAAGACCTGTACAAACATGCGAGAATACTTTGTTTGGTGAAAATTTATCTTTTTGGCATATTCAAATTGAAATTTCAGCAAGTAGGAGAGAGAAAATCCCTCACTTAGCTTGCATTTGTGATTTAAAAAAAAAATTGGAATTTGACCGAATGGAGAGTGGGAACACCTCCCCTATAGTGAATCAGTATTGTAGAATTTATTTCATGCTAAAATTCAATTTGGTTTGAAAATGAGACAAGTTTTTGTAAAGTTGGGTTTTTGTGAAATGAATAGTGTTTTGGTAACCAAAATGAATGCAATCTTGTGTTTGAAGCTTAGTCTTACTTGAAAATTTATGGAAACATGTTTCTAATCACTTACATGCATGAGTCTAACCATTAGCAACAAGCATTATTTTGTTTTAATGAAAAACACATCAATGGTAAATGAAGTTTTCAAGGAGAAAAAAAAAAAAAAAAAAAAAAAAAAGAAAGAAAAGAAGAAAAGAAAGAAAGAAAGAAAGAAAGAAAAAAAGAACCTACTTGTGTTGATGATCAAGAGAGGGTTGCAAGTGTTTTTGGAGCCTTGAATCAAGCTTGGAAAACCCTTTGAAACCCTAGGAAGTCGTTTTCCCAGAGCTAAACTCGAATTGGTAATGTGAGAAATGAAAATGAAAAGAGAAGTGGGCCCCTTAAATCTGATTTTTCGCGCAGATTTTTTTGGTCGATCCTTTTGGTCGATGCCATCGACCAAAGTGCATCGACCAAGAAAGTGAAAATTTGCTGCTTTGGCCAGTTTTGAGAAAAATTGATTTTTATGCATTGTTTGGATTTTAGTGGACTGTGCAGCTAATTTAAGTGTGGTTGACTTGTTGGAAGTGTGATGTTTATGGAAGACCTTTGAAACCCTTGAACCTTTTGAGAAGCCTAGAAAACTTTTCTTCAAGTTCATTATTCGTAACCTTCGTTCATATCTTCGTTTGATTTGTCACCTATGCATCTCTTGCTTTCTTAAGCGTCGCTTTTGTTTTGAGTTCCTATCTGTCATTTAAGAAGTCAGCCAAGAGTCCCGGGCTTCTTTACCTATTAGACCTATTTCTCGTTGTACTTTCCTTTTCCCTTGGTAAAGATTTGGTGGAACAATCACACCCCTGAAGAAGTTTCCTCATCGTATTGGAAGTCCAAGTATGCTTTCAATTTCGAGGACGAAATTATTTTAAGGGGGGAGAATGTGAAATCCCACCTAATCCTAACCTTGCTACGTGCCAAATCCATACCTACCATATACATTGTTCAATTTATTCTCCGTCGTATGAGTTGCCTAGTTTCATTTGGTAGGCGAAGCTGATCTATTCCCTACGATTCTTCTTGTGCCTTCTATTCCCTTTGATGAGAGAGTGATCCTAAGTCATTCCCATATTGATTTCATACATGCTATTGTATAGAGGACTCCATGCACCATAATGATCCTTCTACCCCGCGTTGTAGAGTAGACCCCAACACCCTATAACCTTGTGAACCTCCACAGATGATTTCAAAGAAAAACAACCGGATCTTCATGATTTGTTATTCCCTATAATGTTTCAAGACCAAACTCATCTCCTGTTCCTCAATCAAAGGTTAGTAATCCCTCTTGTGTTGTATTGATCTACTCTACATGTTTATCTTATGATTGAGACTAGAAGAAGATGCGCATCTGCAACCATCTCTCACAACCCGCATCATGGTTTTATGACTCATATTGATCTCGCCATGACCGGAAGCCCAGAAACCAGATCATACCGATGATTTCAAAGCATGTTAGATTATTCCTGTTTCTTACAAAAGACATGATGTTCCGAAGATTTGGGAGAAGAAAGGTCAAGATAAAAGCAACCCCCACCAGAAGCCTAGACCTCCCAATCGAGGACAAAAAAAGGGTGGGAGAATGAACACCAGCCCAAACCAGCCCGGACACCCTATATTGGGATAAAGAAAGACGTCAATGTTAGACCTAAAGTTGGACCTGATTCAAAAACGAAAACCTAGGAAGCCAGGACCCCTAGGGTAGATCGAAGCGGCCATCCAACCGACCCGGCCCGGGACCCGAGTGTAGGTCCGAAACCCGAAGTGGGGGAAATGAGACTGTGGACCCTGATTGTTGATTTGGCGGGAGCCAAAGCCCTGGACATGACGATGATGCCCCACTGAGAGCAGCGGAGGAACTGCGCACCGAAGAGGGGTGAAAGTTGAAAACCAAAGAACTCCTGTGCCCAACCGAATATCCCAAAACTAGACTCTGATGGACGTAGGAGAAAACCCACCCAGACCCCACATAGCCCTCCAAACCCCGTCCGAGTTGCGAACATGTCCGCAAACCTGCTTGCGCATCGAAGAAGGTGAGCAGGGGGACCAAGACCTCCCTGCTTGATCCAAAGGACGAAACAACCGATTGACGAGGAGAAAACCCACCAAGACCGATAGCCCCCGAATCCCTGCGAAGGCTGAACACGGACGCTGAAACCACCATTGGCGAGCCACAACCAAAACCAACGACCAAAGACCAATCGAGAAAAGATGCGGATATTCCCATCTAAAGTGAAACCCGAACCAAAACGAACCCACAAGGAAACCCGAACCAAGACAGCCGGGAGAGCGCGGAAGCAAGGCGAGAGAAGAAGAGACGAAGAAGCGAGGAGGAACCCGAGCGGATGACGCGGGCCCCGATAGGGAAGGAGCAAGACAACCCGGAGCGGCCCCGACCAAGGCCCCGAACGGCACCCACCGAACCGAAGAGGCAAACCAATAAAGAACCAGAGAAAGGGGCAGCCAAGGGCACCGGGGAGCCCGGCCGGAAAGAAAGAGGTAGAGCGCGCAGACACCGGGAAGAACAAGCGACAACAAAAAGAACCCGCCCGGAGATGACCGACGGGAAGGGGCGCCTCAAAGAGAGAGACGGGAATCACAGCGAAAGTGAAGTCAAGGACATCAAGACAGCCAACAAGGACGGACAATGAAAAAGGATGCCTTTCGGCAACAAGCCCCCGCCCGCAGGACCCATGAACCGAGACACGAGACTCGATAAAGAACGCAGATGACATCGAACCAAAGAAGAGGAAGAGCATGCGGAGCCCAACACGGCAAAGGGAGAGAAAAGAAACCAGCAAAAGCGAGGGACCGGCCCAAGGGAGACGGCAGGCAGCCGAGGGACGGGACCCAGAGAAAGCCAAACCCATCGAGGGAAAGACCAAGACCGGGACCGAGATAAGAAGCGGATAGCAGGAACACCGGAGATCATGAAAACCAGGGGCGCCCAGACAAGCAACTAGAAAAGAGGAGAAGGCCGGACCGACTGGAGAAGAACGAAGAGCGAAAGAGAGACAAGGCCGGGACTAACCCGAAGCCGGGGAGACGGCACACCGAGCCAAAACGGGGGCGCGGTGATGTAACACGGAAAGGTAGGGCAGCCCCGACAACCAAAGGAATGAGCGGAACACCCCACCAGACAGAGCGCGGGGTGCGAAAATGGAGACACACCGGGAGAAGATCACCACCACGGATCATAAAAGCGAAAACCCACCCGAAGGAGTGAAATGAGAGAGAGAAGATGGGGAAGTCTCGACATGATGGACATCCGAAACCGAAAGCAAAGAGGGCGGATGCCAGTAGAAAGAGTCAAAGAAAAGAGTTGGAAAAGCGACGGCGGTCCCGATGGAAAGATTGGTTAGAAGTGGCCCAAGGGTCGGATTCCACCAGCCATGGGCAAGACCTCCAGAGATAGAATGGCCGCAAAGCGATCAGAGGGAAAGAGAAGATGAAAAAGCCCGAACGAAAGGACCCGCAGACACAGGATGGACCATGAGAGGTAGACCGGGCCGCGGATGAAATCAAGAAGGAAAAGAAAAAGCACACCAGCCACAAGTAACCCCGGAAGTACCAAAAGACAAGGACAAGGAACAGGGGAAGGTGAAACGGAAGACTTGTGCAGGGGAAACGCCAACGGGAAAGCAACCCCACGGATTACCAGCCCCCCATCCTAGTGGAAGTGGGAAGAATCCAATGGACATGGACAGTGCCGCGGACGAGTAAGGGAAATGACATTGTGTGGGTGATTATTTTAAGGGGGGAGAATGTGAAATCCCGCCTAATCCTAACCTTGCTACTGTGCCAAATCCATACCTACCATATACATTGTTCAATTTATTCTCTGTCGTATAAGTTGCCTAGTTTCATTTGGTAGAAGTTTACCCCGAAGCTGATCTATTTTCCCTACGATTTCTTCTTGTGCCTTCTATTCCCTTTGATAGGAGGGTGGTCCTAAGTCATTCCCATGATTGATTTTCTATACATGCTATTGTATAGAGGATCTCCATGCACTCTATAATGATCCTTCTACCCCTGCTGTTGTAGAGTGGACCTCCATACACCCTATAACCTTGTGAACTCTCCACATGATGATTTCTAAGAGAAATCAAGTGTGATCTTCATGATTTGTTATTCCTTCTAATTGTTTCAAGACTTCAAGCTTTTCATCTCTTGTTTTCAATCGAAGGTTAGTAATCCTCTCATGTGTTGTATTGATCTACTTTTACTATGTTTTATTCTTTATGATTGAGACTATGAAGAAGATGCTGCATCCTTGCAACCATCTCTCTACAATCTCTTTTCATTTTTTAAGGTTTTATGATCTTCATATTGATCTTCACCATGATCCTTATGAAATCTTCATAAAGCCATGATGGTACTTTACTCTTATTATGTTTTATTCTTTGTGATTGAGACTATGAAGAAGATGCTGCATCCTTGCAACCATCTCTCTACAATCTCTTTTCATTTTAAGGTTTTATGATATTCATATTGATCTGCACCATGATCCTTGTGAAATCTTCATGAAGCCATGATCATACTTCAGATTTGATTTCAAAGCATATTAGATTTATTCCTTGTTTTTCTTACAAAAGATTTATTGTTAATTGTTTTCCGAAGATTTTAGGAGAAGAAAAGTCAAGATAAGAGCGAAATACCACCATCTCCTTAGAAGCCTAGTACTCTCCCAATTTCGAGGACGAAATTATTTTAAGGGTGGGAGAATGTAACATCCAGCCCAAACCTAGCCCGGACACCCTATTTATTTTGGGATAAAGAAAGACTGGTTCAATGTTAGACCTTAAAAGTTGGACTTTAATTTCAATATTATTATCTTTGAAAACCTTAGGAAGCCATGCCAGACCTTTCCTTTAGGGTAGACCTGTACTGTCTGGCCTTATCCTAACCTTGACCCGGACCGGGTCCTGTTATGTTTATAGGTCCAAAGACCCAAAGTGGCGGAAAATATACTTGTGGGCCCTTTTGGTTGTTGATTTGGTGTCGGAACCCAAGCCCTTGAACATTGACAATGATGCCCCTCACTTGAGAGCATTGTCAGTGTTAGTTTTGAATCTGTGCACCGAAGAGGGGTGAATTAGTTGAAATACCAAATGAACTCCTGTGCTTAATCCGAATATATCTCCTGAAACTAGACTTCTTGATGGACTTGTAGGAGAAAACCCCACTCGATTTGACCCCATATAGCCCTCCAAATTCCTATCCGAAGTTGTTGAACTGTGTCTGGCAAATCCTGCTTGCGCATCAAAGAAGGTGAGCTTAGTTGGTGGACCTAATGACCTCCCATGCTTGATCCAAAGGTATTTCTGGAAACTAGACTTCTTGATTGACTTGTAGGAGAAAACCTAACTCAATTTGACCTTGTATAGCCCTCCGAATCCCTGTTCGAAGTTGCTGAACTATTTCTGGATTTTCTGCTGAAACCTGTTACCTGTTTTGGTCGATGATCTTTGGTCGATGCCATCAACCAAGGACCATCGATCAAAGTTGCCCAGAATCGAGAAAAATATGCTTTTTGGATATTCCTTCATCTATTTAAGTGAAACCTCGAACCTAGAACGATATTTTACTCATTTCAACACCTGAGAACGTGGGAAGGCTCCTCCTTTGCTTGGGTCATGATCTTCTACAAAAATCATTGTCTCTTTTCTCCAACTATCATCTTTCAAGGTATGATTCCTTCTCTTGCTCTCTATCCTACCCACTTCTCTTCTTCTTTTTACTGGTGAGACCATGGCCAAGGTGCTGCAACCTTGCAAACACCTTGCCATGAACGTCTCTTCCCATTCATACTTGCTTTTCCTTCATTCTTGCTATGCCTCACTTGTATCTTGATCCTTACATATACATTACCATGATTCCTTGCTTAACAACTTGATTTCTTATACTAAACTGAGATGTGGAGTATGATTAGTCTAATCTCTGGCTTGCAAATGATTGTAATCATGTTCCTAACCTATTCCCCAACTAATTCTCTAGCTTCCCTTTCAATTACATCAATTTCTCATGAATGCTAGGATTCTTGTCTTTAGAACATAGGACCTCAATTTTGGGGTTTTCATTTGGACCATTGGATTGTGATAATACTTGCTAGGTAGTGTTCTTACATTGTTATTAATCATCCCTCCAAGTTTCGAATCGATCCGAACCCCGGAAGACCCATTTCGGACCAAAATCCCCAAAATCCACTATTTTGTCCCGAAGACAATTTTGGTCGATCCTTTTGGTCGATACCATCGACCAAGACCATCGACCAAACTTGTTGCTGACGGCAACCTTGCTCCATTTTGATCCGTTTGACATCCGATCTTCCCGACTTCTTCTTTAACTTATTATTGATGTTTGTTTAGGGTCTTAACAATTCTTTTGGACTAATTCTTGGTATTCTCAAATCATCATCAAGTCAACCCAAGGTAAGGATGGTTATCTCCATAAACATATAAGTCATCAAATATTGAATTGTGTTTTATTTAAAGAATGAAATCTCTTGATTATATTTCAATCATTATGAGACTGTTATATATGTGTTAGAACAGTAGCATTTAAATCTTTATACTCTTGTTGTGTTACATTATCAATTTGATTTGCTTATGTTTATAATGATTCGTTTCAATATCATGATTTGATTACTATTATGGATATGCATTGGATGCATGAGAAATGATGAGATTGGATATGTGATTGCTTACGTATGACTTGGGATTGGGGGGTGTCCTACTGACACTCCTGTCCTTGGGCACCGGAGGGAATAGTATGGGATGTTCTCCGAAGGTGCCTATCTACTCTCTCACGGGTTATTGGATGACATACATAGGACTGTCTAGTTGGTTGGCTAGGTTTATCCTTGTCGTGTCAGACCCGAATCGGAAGGGCATTAAGACCGAACAACCCGTGGTAGTGTATGGTTGGATGGGCGCTCTAGGCCGGTAACCAATCCGGTAGGGGACATAAACCATGCTACGGATACCTGAAAGGGGCCATTTATTGGTAGAGTTGCATATGGATAGACTTGGGCTCACGGGCGCTCAAGACCGGTAACCAACCCGTGAGAGGACGTGAGAGCTTCCCGTTTACTATATGTGGATGAGGGGATACCCTATCTGGATTACCCGGGGAGTGAATTACAGTCCCGCCGATCAAGTTTAGGAACGATCATAGTCACTTAGCACAATAATATAATCAAAAGCAAGAACAATTCCTTGTATCCAAATAATTTAATAATAAAAGTCGAGAAAGTACCTCCGAAGGATTCACAAATAACATCCGAGTGTGGAAAGGATCTCATTAGTATAAACAATCAAGTTTGAAAAGGAGGGAGGAAACCCATCCTATAATATTAGCGGAAGATGAAACGACTAAAAGTAAAGGTTACAACCGATTCACCAAATAACAAGTGAAACAACTAAGCTATAGTCCCGACAGTTCAAGTAAAAGGTTAAAAAGGGAATGAGGCGACATCTCGTCCCTAACACATAAGTATAAGACTGAACTGCTACAAACAAGTCTCGATCTCGGTCTACTCGTCTTTATCAACTGGTTCATCGCCACAAGTATGATACAAGTCTTCAACTCGACCTCCTCCAGAGGGTTGACTGCCACAGTCAATAGTGGTAGTACCTGCAGAAAAGTCTAACAAAATATGTTGCAAAAAGGAGTGAGTTCGAAAGAACTCAGTAAGGTAGTCATTTCATAAAATATAAACCATATGATACAAGCCATAACATGATGCAATATGATATGGAACACATGATGCAAGTATGGTTCTAACTCTATGAATGCTGGTCTCTAAGGTAGACATGCTTTAAGTCATAGCACCTTACTTCTCTGGGAATGCCCGGGGAAGATTGGTAAAGTCATCAAAAAGCCGTGGTAAGGGGATCGGTAACCGCTCTCTCACATCACCATTTGGTCAAGTATTGGCGCATGTCACAGTAAAGCCTAGCCCAATGCAAGTCATCTACTCAGTCGGTCAAGTCAGATTCAGATACGTCCATTCCTCGCCCCCGGCAATCCTTTCCGGTATCCTTCACACTAGAGTCAGCGAAATCCCGGATTTCGGACTCATCAACCCTATTGGTCATCCACATATAGTAAACGGGAAGCTATCACGTCCTCTCACGGATTGGTTACCGGTCTTGAGCGCCCGTGAGCCCAAGTCTATCCATATGCAACTCTACCAATAAATGGCCCCTTTCAGGTATCCGTAGCATGGTTTATGTCCCCTACCGGATTGGTTACCGGCCTAGAGCGCCCATCCAACCATACACTACCACGGGTTGTTCGGTCTCAATGCCCTTCCGATTCGGGTCTGACACGACAAGGATGAACCTAGCCACCCAACTAGACAGTCCTATGTATGTCATCCAATAACCCGGGAAAGAGTCGATAGGCACCTTCGGAGAACATCCCATACTATTCCCTCAGGTGCCCAAGGACAGGAGTGTCAGTAGGACACCCCCTAATCCTAAGTCATACGTAAGCAATCACATATCCAATCTCATCATTTCTCATGCATCCAATGCATATCCATAATAGTAATCAAATCTTGATATTGAAACGAATCATTATAAACATAAGCAAATCAAATTGATAAAGTAACACAACAAGAGTATAAAGATTTAAATGCTACTGTTCTAACACATATGTAACAGTCTCATAATGATTGAAAGAAAATCAAGAGATTTCATTATTTAAATAAAACACAATTCAATATTTGATGACTTATATGTTTATGGAGATAACCATCCTTACCTTAGGTTGAGTTGATGATGAATTGAGGATACCAGGAATTTGTCCAAAAGAATTGTTAAGACCCTAAACAAACATCAATAATAAGTTAGAGAAGAAGTCGGGAAGATATGATGTCAAACGGATCAAAACGGAGCAAGGTTGCTGTCAGCAACAAGTTTGGTCGATGGTCTTGGTCGATGGTATCGACCAAAAGGATCGACCAAAATTGTCTTCGGAGACAGAATAGTGGATTTTGGGGATTTTGGTCCGAAATGGGTCTTCCGGGGTTCGGATCGATCTGAAACTTGGAGGGATGATTAATAACAATGTAAGAACACTACCTAGCAAGTATTATCACAATCCAATGGTCCAAATGAAAACCCCTAAATTGAGGTCCTATGTTCTAAAGACAAGAATCCTAGCATTCATGAGAAATTGATGTAATTGAAAGGGAAGCTAGAGAATTAGTTGGGGAATAGGTTAGGAACATGATTACAATCATTTGCAAGCCAGAGATTAGACTAATCATACTCCACATCTCAGTTTAGTATAAGAAATCAAGTTGTTAAGCAAGGAATCATGGTAATGTATATGTAAGGATCAAGATGCAAGTGAGGCATAGCAAGAATGAAGGAAAAGCAAGTATAAATGGGAAGAGACGTTCATGGCAAGGTGTTTGCAAGGTTGCAACACCTTGGCCACGGTCTCATCAGTAAAAAGAAGAAGAGAAGTGGGTTGGATAGAGAGCAAGAGAAGGAATCATACCTTGGAAGATGATAGTTGGAGAAAAGAGACAATGATTTTTGTAGAAGATCATCACCCAAGCCAAAGAGGAGCATAAGAGGAGCCTTCCCACGTTCTCAGGTGTTGAAATGAGTGAAATATCGTTCTAGGTTCGAGGTTTCACTTAAATAGATGAAGGAATATCCAAAAAGCATATTTTTCTCATTCTGGGTAACTTTGGTCGTTGGTTTTTGTTGATGGCTTCGACCAAAAGGATCGACCAAAACAGGTAACAGGTTTCAGCAGAAAATCCAGAAATAGTTCAGCAACTTTGAACAGGGATTCGGAGGGCTATACAAGGTCAAATTGAGTGAGGTTTTCTCCTACAAGTCAATAAAGAAGTCTAGTTTCCAGAAATACTTTTGGATCAAGCATGGGAGGTCATTAGGTCCACAAACGAAGCTCACCTTCTTCGATGCGCAAGCAGGATTTGCCAGACATTGTTCAGCAACTTCGGACAAGGATTTGGAGGGCTATATGGGGTCAAATGGAGTGGGGTTTTCTCCTACAAGTCCATCAAGAAGTCTAGTGTCGGGAAATATAATCGGATTGGGCACAGGAGTTCATTTGGTATTTCAACTAATTCACCCCTCTTCGGTGCGCAGATTCAAAATTAACACTGACAATGCTCTCAAGTGAGGGGCATCATCGTCAATGTCCAAGGGCTTGGGCTTCGACGCCAAATCAACAATGAAAAGGGTCCACAAGTCTCATTTCCCCCCACTTCAGGTTTTTGGACCTACAAACATAACAGGTCCCGGCCGGGTCAAGGTTAGGATAAGGCCAGACATTACAGATCTACCCTAAGGGAAAGGTCTGACATGGCTTCCTATGGTTTTTCAAAGATTATAATATTGAAATTAAAGTCCAACTTTTAAGGTCTAACATTGAACCAGTCTTTCTTTATCCCAAAATAAATAGGGTGTCCGGGCTAGGTTTGGGCTGGAGGTTACATTCTCCCACCCTTAAAATAATTTCGTCCTCGAAATTGGGAGAGTACTAGGCTTCTAAGGAGATGGTGGTACTTCGCTCTTATCTTGACTTTTCTTCTCCTAAAATCTTTGGAAAACAGTTAACAATAAATCTTTTGTAAGAAAAACAAGGAATAAATCTAATATGCTTTGAAATCAAATCGGAAGTATGATCATGGCTTCATGAAGATTTCACAAGGATCATGGTGAAGATCAATATGAAGATCATAAAACCTTAAAATGAAAAGAGATTGTAGAGAGATGGTTGCAAGGATGCAGCATCTTCTTCATAGTCTCAATCACAGAGAATAAAACATAAATAGAGTAAAGTACCATCATGGCTTTATGAAGATTTCATAAGGATTATGGTGAAGATCAATATGAAGATCATAAAACCTAAAAAAATGAAAAGAGATTGTAGAGAGATGGTTGCAAGGATGCAACATCTTCTTCATAGTCTCAATCACAAAGAATAAAACATAGTAAAAGTAGATCAATACAACACATGAGAGGATTACTAACCTTCGATTGAAAACAAGAGATGAAAAGCTTGACGTCTTGAAACAATTAGAAGGAATAACAAATCATGAAGATCACAATTGATTTCTCTTAGAAATCATCATGTGGAGAGTTCACAAGGTTATAGGGTGTATGGAGGTCCACTCTACAACAGCAGGGGTAGAAGGATCATTATAGAGTGCATGGAGATCCTCTATACAATAGCATGTATAGAAAATCAATCATGGGAATGACTTAGGACCACCATCCTATCAAAGGGAATAGAAGGCACAAGAAGAAATTGTAGGGAAAATAGATCAGCTTCAGGGTAAACTTCTACCAAATGAAACTAGGCAACTCATACGACAGAGAATAAATTGAACAATGTATATGGTAGGTATGGATTTGGCACAGTAGCATGGTTAGGATTAGGCGGGATTTCACATTCTCCCCCCCTTAAAATAATTTCGTCCTCGAAATTGAAAGCATACTTGGACTTCCAATACGATGAGGAAACTTCTTCAGGGGTGTGATTGTTCCACCAAATCTTTACCAAGGGAAAGGAAAGTACAACGAGAAATAGGGGCCTTGGATACAGGAGCCGCTCCAGGAATTAAGTCTATAGAAAACTCAACTTCCCTATAAGGAGGCAAACCTGACAAGTCATCCGAAAAAACATCGGGGAATTCACTAACAACTCTGACTTCTTCAAGTCTCTTCTTCTCTCTGACCTTGCTTCCAGACGAAGCATCTCCCAAAAAGGCATGTACTTGCATTAGAGTGGACAAGGTCTTCTTGCTAAATCTTCCCTTCTCTCCTTGAAATTCGAAAACTGAATTCTCTTCTACACGGAACTGGATCTTCTTTGAGGAGCATAAGATCACGGCATTGTAGAAGGTCAACCAGTCAATTCCCAAGATTACATCAAAATCTCTCATGTCAAACAATACAAGATTTGCCTTCAGATTCCTTCCACAAATCAAAAGCAGAACAATCTTCTAACACTTTATCTAGTTTAAGCAATGCAGACCCAACGAAGGGTACAAATAGATAAATGACTAGATAAACATCGAGGTGCCAAGTTAGTTCTCATGGCAAAAGTAGATGATATGAATGAATGTGATGCACCCGTATCAAATAATACAAATGCGGGAAGAGAAGCTACTAACAGAGTACCTGTTACAACATCGTGGCAGGGGTCTTGCTCGGTACCAGATATGCTAAACACTCTGCCAGAGGGAGGGGCAGAAGTAGCAGCAGGAATACTCTTCACTACAGGAGCTTGAGGTTGCACAGACTTCTTGGGGCGGAAATGAGCATAATGGCCCCGCTTGCTTGCGAGAGGAAGCAAGTAGTATCTTTCGGTCCAATAGGAGCTGCAGGGGGAGGTCTCGTAAGGGAGGTTCGATAAGCGGTCTAGGATTCACCATCCCGGGCCTAGGAGGATAAGTAGCTCCCTGAGGTCTAGCTCCACTGGACTGACCATAATAGCTCACAGGAAGGGAATTAGGGTTCTGACCAAAGTTTCTCGACTGAAAGGCGAGTGCAGTATAAGGAGCAGGTCTAGCAAAACGTTGATCAGTGCGGTCCACAAATCCAGAAGGTCTAGGTTGCCAGGGTTTTTGAACTCGAGCATTTTCCTTTTCATTTTCTTCAAGCTTCTTCGAGTTTTGGACCACCTGAGCATATCCTTCAAGAGGCAAGACAGTGAGGTATGCCTTAATAGAAGGTCGCAAACCCTTGAAAAACTTTTCGCCTTGGCTTCTTCAGACTTAATAGATTCGGGGGCGAAGAAGAAAAGTTCTTCAAATTTCTCGCCGATACTCAAGCACGGACAAAGTACCTTGTACTAAGGCCATGAACTCGGCCTCCTTTGCATCCTTTACAGCTTCCAAAAAGTAGTTCTTGCAAAAAGCTTCCTTAAATTTCTCCCAGGTAACAACACCAGCATTCAAGGTCTCAAGGATAGGCCTAGTGGAAGCCCACCATGCATCAGCTTCTTGCTGAAGCTTCTGCTTGGCAAACAACACTTTCTTGGCATCAGAACATTGCAATGTTTGAAGGCCTTCTCCAACTCACGAAGCCACTTGTTCGGAAAGAGGGTGTCTTTTGTCACACCAGTAAAGGAAGGTACTTGCAACTTTAAGAAACTTTCCATCAATCGGGTGTGGGGTGTCCCGATGAATCTTTCCACAAGAGGGGCTGCGGCTTCTGAAGTTCCAACTCCGGCACGGTTCTCATTGCGAAGGGTAGCAAAACCTGTCATCATTTGATTAAATTGGGCAGCCTGCTGTTGCATCATGTTGGTCATGACGCTGGCAATATCTCTAAAGCTTCCGATATCGGGGGCACCAGGAATGCCATTCGTGGTGGGGCTATCTTCCTGTGTCTGTTGATCAGAGCCCCCAGCAGGGGTTTCTTCGTTTCCGTTGCTTCCGAATCTGACGAAACGATTTCTAAGTAACACCATTCTGCAATGATCAAAGATAAGGATACCAAAATTTCAAATTTGACAAAGACAACTTGGCCAATGAATAGGATAACCAAATCATGGTTAGAATTATCAATATAATAGTCAAATAAATCAGCATTGATCAAAATCCCAAGGAAATGAGTCAAAGAATCAAAAATTCCCAAAATAACCCAATGCAGAAAAATGATGAATTTTGGTCGATGCTTCTTGGTCGATGGTATCGACCAAAAGGATCGAACAAAATAAATTCTGCGCGAAAATCAGATTTAAAGGGCCCACTTCTCATTTCATTTTCATTTCTCACTCAACCATTTCGAATTTAGCTCTGGAGAAAGCGATTTTCTAGGGTTTTCAAAAGTGCAAGGACTTGATTCAAGGCTTCAATCCTTCTTGATAATCTCACTTGATCATCAACACAAGTAGGTTCTCTTTCTTTTTCTCTTTTCTTGTAAACTTCATTCACTATTGTTGTGTTCTTCAATAAAACCGAATAATACTTGTATCTAATGGTCAGAATCATACATATAAATGATTAGAAACATGTTTTCATAACTTTTCAAGTAAGATTAAGTTCCAAACACAAGATTGCATCTATTTTGGTTACCAAAACACTATTCATTTCACAAAAACTCAACTTTACAAGCACTTGTCTCATTTTCAAACCAAAAGGAATTTTGACATGAAACAAATTTCTACAACACTGATCTACTATGGGGAAAGTGTTCCCACTCTCCATTCGGTAAAATCCCCATTTTTCAAAAATCACAAATGCAAGCCCAAAGAGGGGTTTTTCTCTCTCTTACTTGCTGAATTTTTACTTTAAATATGTCAAAAAGATGAATTTTCAACAGAGGAAGTATTCTAGCATGTTTGTACAGGTCTTATGCATATGTTAGAATGATCAAATCAAAATTTCACTAAAATCGAAATTTTCTGAAAATTTACGAAAATGCCCTTCCTCTAACAATCACACACTGGACTAATCCAATGAGTTTCTTTCCTTGTTTCAACAAATCCACCATGCCTAGAGGAGGGAGACGAGTGGATAGGGGTAGAGGACTTGTTCCCCGGGCTGAGGTCATAGACGAGGAGCATTTCACTACTCCTATGGCGGAGTTTCTACACGAACATTATTTCCATGATATACCGATCGAGCACGGACGATTGGTGGATGTGGATGATTTAGAGATATTTCGCATCCGAGAGAGATTAGAGGCTATGGATTGGCTTCACTTATTCACTACGGCACAGCCAGTCTACCCAGGTCTTATCAGATACTTCTATAGTAATCTGACTAACGTATAGAGGATGATTCGAGGGATGGTTCAAGGATTGTCATGGATTCCATGGTCGGAGGTAGAGAGATTCACTACGAGGACACTGGCTCGCATCTTAGATATACCGATCGTACGAGATTCCCGTTGGTGGATTCCCGCCGGCACAGATATCACCGAGGCTCTTCTTCCCTATGAGGTACACGAGGTATGCATGACTCTATGGGATGACATTGACTGCTATATGCCCCGGTGTGGTACCGCGATGTGTCCTTCAACTAGAGTTATCGCTCGCATCGTCGGGCGAAACATCCTTCCGAAGGCAGGGCATCATAGCAAAGTGTCGGCGATGGAGGCACTGGTCATTTATAGTATGTATACTGGAGTACAAATCGATTTAGCATACATCATGCAAAAATTTATAAATGAAGCATAATACATCTTGGTGGAATAATACACAATAATAAAAGTTTATGACTTATACTTGGGTTGTAGTCATGGTTAGAGTTAAGTTGTTAGTTTTGAGTTATTGAGTATGTGTGTTGAGTCTTGAGTTGAAAATTTGTCGCCGAGAGTCGCCCTTGTGAGTAAGTCTTTGTGGTGAGCCGTGTTGTCATTATGTGTTGTTATGAGTCTGAGTCGTAATGTCGTCGTGTGTTGTCGTATAAGTCTGGTTGGGTGTTGTAGTTGGGAGTAATGGGTGTGAGTAGTCGTCATGAGTCATAAGTCATAATTAAACATTTACAATTTCTAATGCAATAAAAGAAATGCATAATGTACAATAACATAAGTGAAACCAACTTAATTTCATTAATCACATAAGAAATTTTTACAAGTCTGAAAGGAAATACATCTAAGAAAGCATAAAAGGAAACTCCTAGCACTATCTATCTAGGTGATCGAATCCGGTGATCTGTCTGATCCCTCCTGGATCTGAACTCCTTCTCTAGTCGTGCAAACCTCTCTCCCAAGGTATACATATAGGACTGTATCCTCTCCTGTCGAGCTTTTATCCTCTTAAGTGTGGAAGAAATCGATGACTGATGAGAAGCCACACCTGGAGCCTCAGAAGTCACATGTGTTGGACCTCCAATCTCACGTAAGCGTGGTGTAAGAATCTCCTCGTGTCTCGAAATCTCATCCTGATCTCGATCCTCATCTCTATGATCCTCATCTCCCTGATTATTAATAACATCCTCATCCTGAACTGGAGCCCCATCATGATCATCATTGTCACCATGCTCATCCCCATCATCACTGTCATCGGCATCCTCATCCTCTATGTCATCGTCCTTGACAATATCACCCTCATCCTCTGACCTAGCTTGCGTCGCGAAGCATCAGTGATGTCTGTACCAGCGGGAATCCACCAACGAGAATCTCGTACAATCAGGACATCTAAGATGCGAGCCAATGTCCTAGTAGTGAAACTGATTTCCTTGCCCCCAACCATAGAATCCATGACAATCCTGGAACCATCCCGCGGATCATCCTCTATACGGTAAGTCGCGTCCGTGGGGTAGATCGGCTGTGCCGTAGTGTATAAGTGAAGCCAATCCATAGCCTCTAATCTCTCTCAGATGCGAAATACCTCTAAATCATCCACATCCACCAACCGTCCATGCTCGATCGGTATGTCATGGAAATAGTACTTATATAAAAACTCAGCCGTAGGAGTAGTGAAATGCTCCTCGTCCGTAACCTCTGACCGGGGAACATGTCCTCGACCTCTATCCACCCGTCGCCCTCCTCTAGGCATGGTGAATCTGTTGAAACAAAGAAAGAAATTCATTTGGATTAGTCCTAGTGTGTGATTGTTAAATGAAGGGCATTGTCGTAAATTTTCAGAAATTTTCGTTTTTGGTAAAATTTTGATTTGATTATTCTAACATATGCATAAGACCTGTACAAATATGCTAGAATACTTTGTTTGGTGAAAATTCATCTTTTTGACATCCTCAAGGTGAAAATTCAGCAAGTAGGAGAGAGAAAACCCCTCTTTTGGCTTGCATTTGTATTTTTGAAAAATTGGAATTTGACCGAATGGAGAGTGGGAACACCTCCCCTATAGTGAATCAGTATTGTAGAAATTTATTTCATGTTAAAATTTATTTTGGTTTGAAAATGAGACAAGTTTTTGTAAAGTTGGGTTTTTATGAAATGAATAGTGATTTGATAACCAAAATGAGTGTAATCTTGTGTTTGAAGCTCAGTCTTGCTTTAAAATTTATGGAAGCATGTTTCTAATCACCTACATGCATGATCCTAAGCATTAGCAACAAGTTTTATTCAGTTTTAATGAAGAACACATCAATGGTAAATGAAGTTTTCAAGAAAAGAGAAAAAGAAAGAGAACCTACTTGTGTTGATGATCAAGAGAGGGTTGCAAGTGTTGTTTGAGCCTTTAATCAAGCTTGGAAAACCCTTGAAAACCTTAGAAAGTTGTTTTCCCCAGAGCTAAACTCGAATTGGTAATGTGAGAAATGAAAATGAAAAGAGAAGTGGGCCCCTTAAATCTGATTTTTCGAGCAGATTTTTTTGGTCGATCTTTTTGGTCGATGGAAAATTTGCTGCTTTAGCCAGTTTTGAGAAAATTTGATTTTTATTACTTTGTTTGGTTTTTTTGATGACTTGTACAGTTGAAGGCAAGTATCTTTGTGATTTTGAAAGTGTGATCTTTGAATTTGGACATTGTTCCTATAAGCATTGTTTTGATTTATAGTTACCTGTGCCTTGTATGTATACCACAGGCATTGTCCCGATTTATTCTTCACTTATGCATTACGTACATATCATATGTGTTGCTTGATTTAATCCTTACTGATTCATTGCATAAAGGCCATATGCATTATTTTGATTTATTCTTGCTATATGAATCTGCCTAGTCCGTATGAAATACCTATGAGTAGTGTTTGAATTCCTCTTAACGATTTAAGAAGTCAGCCAAGAGTCCATGCTTCTTTACCTATTAGACCTATTTCTCGTTGTACTTTCCTTTCCCTTGGTAAAGATTTGGTGGAACATTCACACCCCTGAAGAAGTTTCCTCATCTTATTGGAAGTCCAGGTATGCTTTCAATTTCGAGGACGAAATTATTTTAAGGGGGGGAGAATGTGAAATCCCGCCTAATCCTAACCTTGCTACTGTGCCAAATCCATACCTACCATATACATTGTTCAATTTATTCTCTGTTGTATGAGTTGCCTAGTTTCATTTGGTAGAAGTTTACGTTGAAGCTGATCTATTTTCCCTACGATTTCTTCTTGCGCCTTCTATTCCCTCTGATAGGAGGCTGGTCCTAAGTCATTACCATGATTGATTTTCTATACATGCTATTGTATAGAGGATATCCATGCACTCTATAATGATCCTTCTACCTCTGCTGTTGTAGAGTGGACCTCCATACACCCTATAACCTTGTGAACTCTCCACATGATGATTTCGAAGAAAAATCAAGTGTGATCTTCATGATTTGTTATTCCCTCTAATTGTTTCAAGACTTTAAACTTTTCATCTCCTGTTCATCAATCAAAGGTTAGTAATCCCTCTTGTGCTGTATTAATCTACTCTTATTATGGTTTATCCTTTATGATTGAGACTTAGAAGAGGATGCTGCATCCTTGCAACCATCTCTTCTACAATCTCCTTTCATTCTTATGGTTTTATGATCTTCATATTGATCTTCGCCATGATCCTTGTGAAGTCTTCATGAAACCATGATCATACTCTAGATTTGATTTCAAAGCATGTTAGATTTATTCCTTGTTTTCTTACAAAAGATTTATTGTTAATCGTTTTCCAAAGATTTTGGGAGAAGAAAGGTCAAGATAAAAGCAATGTCCTCCATCTCTTTAGAAGCCTAGTACTCTCCCAATTTCGAGGACGAAATTATTTTAAGGGTGGGAGAATGTAACATCCAGCCCAAACCTAGCCCGGACACCCTATTTATTTTGGGATAAAGAAAGACTGGTTCAATGTTAGACCTTAAAAGTTGGACTTTAATTTCAATATTATTATCTTTGAAAACCTTAGGAAGCCATGTCAGACCTTTCCCTTAGGGTAGATCTGTAATGTCTGGCCTTATCCTAACCTTGACCCGGCCCGGGACCTGTTATGTTTGTAGGTCCGAAAACCCGAAGTGGGGGAAATGAGACTTGTGGACCCTTTTGGTTGATGATTTGGTGTCGGAACCCAAGCCCTTGGACATTGACAATGATGCCCCTCACTTGAGAGCATTGTCAGTGTTAGTTTTGAATCTGCGCACTGAAGAGGGGTGAATTAGTTGAAATACCAAATGAACTCCTGTGCCCAATCCGATTATATTTCCCAAAACTAAACTTCTTGATGGACTTGTAGGAGAAAACCCCACTCCATTTGACCCCATATAGCCCTCCAAATCCCTGTCCGAAGTTGCTAAACTATGTCTGGAAAATCCTGCTTGCGCATCGAAGAAGGAGAGCTTAGTTGGTGGACCTAATGAAATCCCATGCTTGATCCAAAAGTATTTCTGGAAACTAGACTTCTTGATTGACCTGTAGGAGAAAACCTCACTCAATTTGACCTTGTATAGCCCTCCGAATCCCTATCCGAAGTTGCTGAACTATTTCTGGATTTTCTGCAGAAACCTATTACCTGTTTTGGTCGATCCTTTTGGTCGATGCCATCAACCAAGGACCATCGACCAAAGTTGCCCAGAATCGAGAAAAAGATGCTTTTTGGATATTCCTTCCTCTATTTAAGTTAAACCTCGAACCTAGAATGATATTTTACTCATTTCAACACCTGAGAACGTGGGAAGGCTCCTCTTATGCTCCTCTTTGGTTTGGGTGATGATCTTCTACAAAAATCATTGTCTCTTTTCTCCAACTATCATCTTCCAAGGTATGATTCCTTCTCTTGCTCTCTATCCTACCCACTTCTCTTCTTCTTTTTACTGATGAGACCATGGCCAAGGTGCTGCAACCTTGCAAACACCTTGCCATGAATGTCTCTTCCCATTTATACTTGCTTTTCCTTAATTCTTGCTATGCCTCACTTGCATCTTGATCCTTACATATACATTACCATGATTCCTTGCTTAACAACTTGATTTCTTATTCTAAACTGAGATGTGGAGTATGATTAGTCTAATCTCTGGCTTGCAAATGATTGTAAGCATGTTCCTAACCTATTCCCCAACAAATTCTTTAGCTTCCCTTTCAATTACATCAATTTCTCATGAATGCTAGGATTCTTGTCTTTAGAACATAGGACCTCAATTTGGGGGTTTTCATTTGTACCATTGGATTGTGATAATACTTGCTAGGTAGTGTTCTTACATTGTTATTAATCATCCCTCCAAGTTTCGAATCGATCCGAACCCCGGAAGACCCATTTCGGACCAAAATCCCCAAAATCCACTATTCTATCCCGAAGACAATTTTGGTCGATCCTTTTGGTCGATACCATCGACCAAGACCATCGACCAAACTTGTTGCTGACAGCAACCTTGCTCCGTTTTGATCCGTTTGACGTCCGATCTTCCCGACTTCTTCTCTAACTTATTATTGATGTTTATTTAAGGTCTTAACAATTCTTTTGGACTAATTCTTGGTATTCACAATTCATCATCAACTCAACCTAAGGTAAGGATGGTTATCTCCATAAACATATAGATCATCAACTTATGATTTATGTTCTTATTTATGAATAGAATCTCTTGATTACTTTTAATCTTTATAAGACTGTTATATATGTGTTAGAACAGTAGTATTGAAATCTTTATACTCTTGTCATGTTACATTACTATTCTTGTTTACTTATGTCTATGATGATTTATTTCAATATCATGATTAAACTTGTATTATGAAGATGTATTGGATGCATGAGAAGTGATGAACTTGAATATGTGATTGCCTACGTATAACTTGGGATTGGGGAGTGTCCTACTGACACTTCTGTCCTTGGGCACCGGAGGGAATAGTATGGGATGTTCTCCGAAGGTGCCTATCGACTCTTTCCCGGGTTATTGAATGACATACATAGGACTGTCTAGTTGGGTGGCTAGGTTTATCCTTGTCGTGTCAGACCCGAATCGGAAGGGCATTGAGACCTAACAACCCGTGGTAGTGTATGGTTGGATGGGCGCTCTAGGCCGGTAACCAATCTGGTAGGGGACATAAACTATGCTACGGATACCTGAAAGGGGCCATTTATTGGTAGAGTTGCATATGGATAGACTTGGGCTCACGGGCGCTCAAGACCGGTAACCAATCAGTGAGAGGACGTGAGAGCTTCCCGTTTACTATATGTGGATGACCAATAGGGTTGATGAGTCCGAAATCTGGGATTTCGCTGACTCTAGTGTGAAGGATACCGGAAAGGATCGCCGGGGGCGAGGAATGGACGTATCTGAATCTGACTTGACCGACTGAGTAGATGACTTGCATTGGGCTAGGCTTTACTGTGACATGCGCCAGTACTTGACCAAATGGTGATGTGAGAGAGCGGTGACCGATCCCTTGACCACGGTTTTTGATGACTTTACCGATCTTCCCCGGGCATTCCCGAGATATGGAAATGGGAGAGTGACTGACGACCCAGAGAAGTACGGTGCTATGACTTAAAGCATGTCTACCTTAGAGACCAGCATTCATAGAGTTAGAACCATACTTGCATCATGTGTTCCATATCATATTGCATCATGTTATGGTTTGTATCATATGGTTTATATTTTATGGGATGACTACCTTGCTGAGTTCTTTTGAATTCACTCCTTTTTGCAACATATTTTGTTAGACTTTTCTACAAGTACTACCACTGTTGATTGTAGCAGTCAACCCTCTGGAGGCCGAGTTGAAGACTTGTATCATACTGGTGGCGATGAACCAGTTGATAGAGACGAGTAGACCGAGATCGGGACTTGTTTGTAGCAGTTCAGTTTTATATTTGTGTGTTAAGGATGGGATGTCGCCTCATTCCCTTTTTAACCTTTTATTTGAATTGTCAGGACTATAGCTTATCTGTTTCACTTGTTATTTGGTGAATCGGTTATAACCTTTACTTTAGTCGTTGCATCTTCCGCTAATATTATAGGATGGGTTTCCTCCCTCCTTTTCACACTTGATTGTTTATACTAATGAAATCCTTTCCGCACTCTGATGTTATTTGTGAATCCTTCTGAGGTACTTTCTCGACTTTTATTATTAATGCAATTGAATACCAAGAATTATTATTGCTTTTGATTATATTATTGTGCTAAGTGACTATAATCGTTCCTAAACTTGATCGGCGGGACTGTAATTCACTCCCCAGGTAATCCAGATAGGGTATCCCCTTGGTGGATTTAGATACCAATCTGTCACATCCACCCAACCGGTACCCCATTTGGAATACCCGGGATGTGATCCACAGTCCAAGGATCAATGATCTGAGGTCCATGCCTCCCACATACACGGTAACATAATCATGAACAATAATAATCAATGGTAAAAACAGTTAATACTAAGTATCATGAATAAGATAAGATTAACTAAATCAGAGTGCGAAACACCATAACCTTGAAGTATAAACATAATCATAAGGGTGAGAGAAGGTATGATAACCACTCTCTCAAAGCAGCGGAAAAGAAGTGTGATAACGTCAAATACATGTCCAAGTGTCAAAAGATAATCCCAAAGATAAGTTAGTTACAAGATCCAAGGTTCCACAAATACACCAGGGGAATGGGGCACTATGCTAGGGTTTCTTCTATACTAATGGTAGTCTCCTCAACAGTACGGATGAAGTAAACCCAACGCTGCCGCTCCCGCACAACTGTGGGGCTAACCCTGATGCGGATAGTAATCCCCCTCAGCTCCAATATACGGATCCTCACCGACGCCACTACCCGGAGGGTAGTATGTGGAATCATAGTCCGCCTCATAGGAGGTGCCATCGTAATCTTTAGTACCTGGAATATAATCTAAAACATTTGCACAAAAGGAATGAGTTCGAAGAACTCAGCAAGGAAGTTATTCCATAATTAGAAATCATACACATTCAGAACATATAATAATGCAATGCGATATGGAACATATGATGTAATTATGAGTCTAACTCTATGAATGCTAGTCTCTAGGGTAGACATGCTTTAAGTCATAGCACCGTACTTCTCTGGGTCGTCAGTCACTCTCCCATTTCCATATCTTGGGAATGCCCGGGGAAGATCGGTAAAGTCATCAAAAAGCCGTGGTAAGGGGATCGGTCACCGCTCTCTCACATCACCATTTGGTCAAGTCCTGGCGCATGTCACAGTAAAGCCTAGCCCAATGCAAGTCATCTACTCAGTCGGTCGAGTCAGATTCAGATACGTCCATTCCTCGCCCCCGGCGATCCTTTCCGGTATCCTTCACACTAGAGTCAGCGAAATCCCGGATTTCGGACTCATCAACCCTATTTGTCATCCACATATAGTAAATGGGAAGCTCTCACGTCCTCTCACGGATTGGTTACCGGTCTTGAGCGCCCGTGAGCCCAAGTCTATCCATATGCAACTCTACCAATAAATGGCCCCTTTCAGGTATTCGTAGCATGGTTTATGTCCCCTACCGGATTGGCTTCCGGCCTAGAGCGCCCATCCAACCATACACTACCACGGGTTGTTCGGTCTCAATGCCCTTCCGATTCGGGTCTGACACGACAAGGATGAACCTAGCCACACAACTAGACAGTCCTATGTATGTCATCCAATAACTCGGGAGAGTGTCGATAGGCACCATCGGAGAACATCCCATACTATTCCCTACGATGCCCAAGGACAGAAGTGTCAGTAGGACACCCCCCAATCCCAAGTCATACGTAAGCAATCACACATCCAATCTCATCATTTCTCATGCATCCAATGCATATTCATAATAGTAATCAAATCATGATATTGAAACGAATCATTATAAACATAAGCAAATCAAAATGATAAAGTAACACAACAAGAGTATAAAGATTTAAATGCTACTGTTCTAACACATATGTAACAGTCTTATAATGATTGAAAGGAAATTAAGGGATTTCATTCTTTAAATAAAGCACAATTCAATATTTGATGACTTATATGTTTATGGAGATAACCATCCTTACCTTGGGTGAATTGATGATGAATTGAGAATACCAAGAATAGTCCAATAGAATTGTTAAGGCCCTAAACAAACATCAATAATAAGTTAGAAAAGAAGTCAGGAGGATCGGATGTCATTTGGATCAAAACTGGCCAAGGTTGCTGTCAGCAACAACTTTGATCGATGGTCTTGGTCGATGGTATCGACCAAAAGGATCGACTAAAATTGTCTTCGGGACAGAAATGTGGATTTTGGGGGTTTTCATCCGAAATGAGTCTTCCGGTGTTCGGATCAATCTGAAACTTGGAGGCATACTTAACAACAGTAGTAGGACACTATAAATCAAGAAATTAACCCAATCCAATGGTCTAAATAAAAAGCCCCAATTTGAGCTATCAAGTTCGAGTGACAAACATCATGGCATAAGTTGGAATTGATTGCATTGATGAGGAATAGCATGTAATAGTTAGAGGAGCTAATAGAAATTCGATTGGAATCATATGGCAATGTTAAACATGAACATAATACACTCTATAGCTCAGTTTGGTATCAAATGGCATGATGTTAATAGGTACATCATGGAATACATATGCTAGGCATAAGATAGAAGCATAGCATCAATGAATAGCTAAGGAAATCATGGATTGAACATGAGTAGACACTTGGAGTGGTGGTTGCAAGGTTACAGCACCATTCCCAATGTCTCATCAGCAAGGTGACAATAGAAAAGAGTAGAAAATGGTAGGGTAGAGAGTGGAATGAGGAGTCATACTTTAGTGTGGAAGATGAAGACAAGAATCAATGATAAACTAAGTGTCTTTGATGAGGTACCCTTCACACTAACCAAGGAGCTGCTTTGGGAAGCTCTCCCCACGTTCCCAGGTGAGAAAATGATTGCAAAAGGGCTCAAGGCTCGAGGTTATATTAAATAGAAAAGGAATATTCCATGGAATTATTAACTTGGCAGACTGGGACATTTTGGTCGATGGTATCGACCGAAAGGATCGACCAAATATTTTCAGCAGAAAATTAAGGTTTAGAACAACAACTTCAAATAGGGATTTGAAAGGCTATACCAGGTCAAATTGAGTGAGGTTTTCTTCCACAATTCAATCAAGAAGTCTAGTTTCGGGGAATACCTTCGGATTGTGCACAGGAGGTCATTTGGTACATCAACCATATTAATCTTCTCCGATGCGCAGACTTTCCTTAAACACTGACAATGCGTTTAAGCAAGGGGTATCATTGTCAATGTCCATGGGTTTAGTCTCTGAATCATGATCATCAATCAGAATGGTCCATAAATCTCTTCTTCCACCGCTTCGGGTCTTCGGACCTGAATACAACAGTGGATCTGGGTCAAGGTCAAGGTTAGAATAGGGCTGGATATTACATTCTCCCCCCCTTAAAAGAATTTCGTCCTCGAAATTGAGAGCGTACCTGTGCTTCCAAAAAGATGAGGAAACTTCTCCTTCATGTCTTCTTCTTTCTCCCATGAAGCTTCTTCAGGGGTATGGTTCTTCCATCGAATCTTCACCAGAGGAATGGTGCGATTCCGCAATTGCTTGTCCTTTCTATCTAGGATCTCGGCTGGTCCTTCATGGTAAGAAAGATCGGCACTAAGTCCTTCGGGTGCTTGCTGTAGTATGTGCTCCGGGTTTTCTAGGTATTTCCGAAGCTTTGAAACATGGAACACATTGTGAGCTCCAGCAAGTGACGGAGGCAAGGCCAAGCGGTATGCTACAGGTCCAACCCTTTCCAAAATCTCAAAAGGTCCAATGAAGCGAGGACTAAGCTTTCCTGTCACATTGAATCTGGTAACCCCTTTCATTTGACCATTGGATCATGTTAATTCTTTCTACGTAGTCTCCTGCTACTATTCTTTAGCATCCCTCCAAGTTTCGTATCGATCTGAGACCCGGAAGACCAATTTTGAGCCAAAAACCCAAAAAGCCAGCTTGCTGTCCGAGACTCTATTGGTCGATGCTTGTTGGTCGATACTATCGACCCAATGTATCGACCAACAAGGTTGCTGTCAGAAAATTTTGCCCAGTTTTGATCCATTCGATCTTCGATTGTTTTGATTTCTTCTCTAATCCTTCATATATGTTTGTTTCGGGTTTTAAGACTATAGTTGGACCATTCTCTTGTGACTTCGGATCATCTTCTTCACAATTTGAGGTAAGGACGGTTATTGCCATATAACATAGACTGTATGACTTTTACACTGTTGTTGGTAACTTAGTAGACTTAACTTATTAGTTGATTTTAGACATCATATGACAACTGTAGTTACCTTATGACAGTAGCACCATGCTTAATTACTTGGTTTATCATGTTTACTTATTCTTGTCATTTATTTATACATTGTATTATGAGATGTTATGACATGTTTTCAATATGATAATGTATTGTTGATATGTAATGGATGGAAATAAGCATGTGATTGCTTAGGTATGATTTGGGATTGGGGAGTGCCCTACTGGTACTTCTGTCCTTGGACATTGGAGGGAATAGTATGGGATGTTCTCCGAAGATGCCCATCAACGCTTTCTTGGGTTATTGGATGACATACATAGGACTGTCTAGTTGGGTGGCTAGGTTTATCCTTGTCGTGTCAGACCCGAATCGGAAGGGCATTGAGACCGAACAACCCGTGGTAGTGTATGGTTGGATGTGCGCTCTAGGCCGGTAACCAATCCGGTGGGGGACATAAACCAAGCTACGGATACCTGAAAGGGGCCATTTATTGGTAGAGTTGCATATGGATATACTTGGGCTCACGGGCGCTCAAGACCGGTAACCAACCCGTGAGAGGACGTGAGAGCTTCCCGTTTACTATATGTGGATGACCAATAGGGTTGATGAGTCCGAAATTCGGGATTTCGCTGACTCTAGTGTGAAGGATATCGGAAAGGATCGCCGGGGGCGAGGAATGGACGTATCTGAATCTGACTTGACCGACTGAGTAGATGACTTGCATTGGGCTAGGCTTTACTGTGACATGCGCCAGTTCTTGACCAAATGGTGATGTGAGAGAGCGGTGACCGATCCCCTTACCACGGTTTTTGATGACTTCACCGATCTTCCCCGGGCATTCCCAAGATATGGAAATGGGAGAGTGACTGACGACCCAGAGAAGTACGGTGCTATGACTTAAAGCATGTCTACCTTATAGAGACCAGCATTCATAGAGTTAGAACCATACTTGCATCATGTGTTCCATATCATATTGTATCATGTTATGGCTTGTATCATATGGTTTATATTTTATGGAATGACTACCTTGCTGAGTTCTTTCGAACTCACTCCTTTTTGCAACATATTTTGTTAGACTTTTCTGCAGGTACTACCACTGTTGACTGTGGCAGTCAACCCTCTGGAGGCCGAGTTGAAGACTTGTATCATACTGATGCCGATGAACCAGTTGATAAAGACGAGTAGACCGAGATCGGGACTTGTTTGTAGCCGTTTAGTTTTATATTTGTGTGTTAGCATCCCGCCCTAAATCCACCAAGGGGATACCCTATCTGGATTACCCGGGGAGTGAATTACAGTCCCGCCGATCAAGTTTAGGAACGATCATAGTCATTTAGCACAATAATATAATCAAAAGCAAGAACAATTCCTTGTATCCAAATAATTTAATAATAAAAGTCAAGAAAGTACCTCGGAAGGATTCACAAATAACATCAGAGTGCGGAAAGGATTTCATTAGTATAAACAATCAAGTGTGAAAAGGAGGGAGGAAACCCATCCTATAATATTAGCGGAAGATGAAACGACTAAAAGTAAAGGTTACAACCGATTCACCAAATAACAAGTGAAATAACTAAGCTATAGTCCCGACAGTTCAAGTAAAAGGTTAAAAAGGGAATGAGGCGACATCCCATCCCTAACACACAAATATAAAACTGAACTGCTACAAAAAAGTCCCGATCTCGGTCTACTCGTCTTTATCAACTGGTTCATCGCCACCAGTATGATACAAGTCTTCAACTCGGACTCCAGAGGGTTGACCGCCGGCCAACGGACAAGTAGTAGTACCCCAGAAAAGTCTAACAAAATATGTTGCAAAAAGGAGTGAGTTCGAAAGAACTCAGCAAGGTAGTCATTCCATAAAATATAAACCATATGATACAAGCCATAACATGATGCAATATGATATGGAACACATGATGCAAGTATGGTTCTAACTCTATGAATGCTGGACTCTAAGGTAGACATGCTTTAAGTCATCGCACCGTACTTCTTTTGGTCGTCAGTCACTTTCCCATTTTCATATCTTGGGAATGCCCGGGGAAGATCGGTAAAGTCATCAAAAACCGTGGTAAGGGGATCGGTCACCGCTCTCTCACATCACCATTTGGTCAAGATCTTGGCGCATGTCACAAGTAAAGCCTAGCCCAATGCAAGTCATCTACTCGATCGGTCAAGTCGATTGAGTGATACGTCCATTCCTCGCCCCCGGCGATCCTTTCCGGTATCCTTCACACTAGAGTCAGCGAAATCCCGAATTTCGGACTCATCAACCCTATTGGTCATCCACATATAGTAAACGGGAAGCTCTCACGTCCTCTCACGGATTGGTTACCGGTCTTGAGCGCCCGTGAGCCCAAGTCTATCCATATGCAACTCTACCAATAAATGGCCCCTTTCAGGTATCCGTAGCATGGTTTATGTCCCCTACCGAATTGGTTACCGGCCTAGAGCGCCCATCCAACCATACACTACCACGGGTTGTTCAGTCTCAATGCCCTTCCGATTCGGGTCTGACACGACAAGGATAAACCTAGCCACCTAACTAGACAGTCCTATGTATGTCATCCAATAACCCGGGAAAGAGTCGATAGCCACCTTCGGAGAACATCCCATACTATTCCCTCCGGTGCCCAAGGACAAAAGTGTCAGTAGAACACCCCCAATCCTAAGTCATACGTAAGCAATCACATATCCAATCTCATCATTTCTCATGCATCCAATGCAAATCCATAATAGTAATCAAATCATGATATTGAAACAAATCATTATAAACATAAGCAAATCAAATTGATAAAGTAACACAACAAGAGTATAAAGATTTAAATGCTACTGTTCTAACACATATGTAACAATCTCATAATGATTGAAAGAAAATCAAGAGATTTCATTTTTTAAATAAAACACAATTCAATATTTGATGACTTATATGTTTATGGAGATAACCATCCTAACCTTGGGTTGAATTGATGATGAATTGAGAATACCAAGAATTAGTCCAAAAGAATTGTTAAGACCCTAAACAAACATCAATATAAAGTTAGAGAAGAAGTCGGGAAGATCGGATGTCAAACGGATCAAAACGGAGCAAGGTTTCTGTCAGCAACAACTTTGGTTGATGGTCTTGGTCGATGGTATCGACCAAAAGGATCGACCAATATTGTCTTCGGGACAGAATAGTGGATTTTGGTCCCAAATGGGTCTTCCAGGGTTCGGATCGATCTGAAACTTGGAGGGATGATTAAGAACAATGTAAGAACACTACCTAGCAAGTATTATCACAATCCAATGGTCCAAATGAAAAACCCCCAAATTGAGGTCTTATCTTCTAAAGACAAGAATCCTAGCATTCATGAGAAATTGATGTAATTGAAAGGGAAGCTAGAGAATTAGTTGGGGAATAGGTTAGGAACATGATTACAATCATTTGCAAGCCAGAGATTAGACTAATCATACTCCACATCTCAGTTTAGTATAAGAAATCAAGTTGTTAAGCAAGGAATCATGGTAATGTATATGTAAGGATCAAGATGCAAGTGAGGCATAGCAAGAATGAAGGAAAAACAAGTATAAATGGAAATAGACGTTCATGGCAAGGTGTTTGCAAGGTTGCAGCACCTTGGCCATGGTCTCATCAGTAAAAAGAAGAAGAGAAGTGGGTAGGATAGAGAGCAAGAGAAGGAATCATACCTTGGAAGATGATAGTTGGAGAAAAGAGACAATGATTTTTGTAGAAGATCATCACCCAAGCCAAAGAGGAGCATAAGAGGAGCCTTCCCACGTTCTCTGGTGTTGAAATGAGTGAAATATTGTTCTAGGTTTCACTTAAATAGATGAAGGAATATCCAAAAAGCATCTTTTTCTCGATTCTGGGTAACTTTGGTCGTTGGTTTTGGGTGATGGCATCGACCAAAAGGATCGACCAAAACAGGTAACAGGTTTCAGCAGAAAATCCAGAAATAGTTCAGCAACTTTGAACAGGGATTCGGAGGGCTATACAAGGTCAAATTGAGTGAGGTTTTCTCCTACAAGTCAATAAAGAAGTCTAGTTTCCAGAAATACTTTTGGATCAAGCATGGGAGGTCATTAGATCCACCAACTAAGCTCACCTTCTTCGATGCGCAAGCAGGATTTTCCAGACATAGTTCAACAACTTCGGACAGGGATTTGGAGGGCTATATGGGGTCAAATGGAGTGGGGTTTTCTCCTACAAGTCCATCAAGAAGTCTAGTTTCGGGAAATATAATCGGATTGGGCACAGGAGTTCATTTGGTATTTCAACTAATTCACCCCTCTTCGGTGCGCAGATTCAAAACTAACACTGACAATGCTCTCAAGTGAGGGGCATCATTGTCAATGTCCAAGGGCTTGGGCTCCGACGCCAAATCAACAATCAAAAGGGTCCACAAGTCTCATTTCCCCCCACTTTGGGTTTTCGGACCTACAAACATAACAGGTCCCGGGCCGGGTCAAGGTTAGGATAAGGCCAGACATTACAGATCTACCCTAAGGGAAAGGTCTGACATGGCTTCCTAAGGTTTTTCAAAGATAATAATATTGAAATTAAAGTCCAACTTTTAAGGTCTAACATTGAACCAGTCTTTCTTTATCCCAAAATAAATAGGGTGTCCGGGCCAGATTTGGGCTGGATGTTACATTCTCCCACCCTTAAAATAATTTCGTCCTCGAAATTGGGAGAGTACTAGGCTTCTAAGGAGATGGTGGTACTTCGTTCTTATCTTGACTTTTCTTCTCCTAAAATCTCTGGAAAACAGTTAACAATAAATCTTTTGTAAGAAAAACAAGGAATAAATCTAATATGCTTTGAAATCAAATCGGAAGTATGATCATGGCTTCATGAAGATTTCACAAGGATCATGGTGAAGATCAATATGAAGATCATAAAACCTTAAAATGAAAAGAGATTGTAGAGAGATGGTTGCAAGGATGCAGCATCTTCTTCATAGTGTCAATCACAAAGAATAAAACATAAATAGAGTAAAGTACCATCATGGCTTTATGAAGATTTCATAAGGATCATGGTGAAGATCAATATGAAGATCATAAAACCTAAAAAAATGAAAAGAGATTGTAGAGAGATGGTTGCAAGGATGCAGCATCTTCTTCATAGTCTCAATCACAAAGAATAAAACATAGTAAAAATAGATCAATACAACACATGAGAAGATTACTAACCTTCGATTGAAAACAAGAGACGAAAAGCTTGAAGTCTTGAAACAATTAGAAGGAATAACAAATCATGAAGATCACACTTGATTTCTCTTAGAAATCATCATGTGGAGAGTTCACAAGGTTATAGGGTGTATGGAGGTCCACTCTACAACAACAGGGGTAGAAGGATCATTATAGAGTGCATGGAGATCCTCTATACAATAGCATGTATAGAAAATCAATCATGGGAATGACTTAGGACCACCCTCCTATCAAAGGGAATAGAAGGCACAAGAAGAAATCGTAGGGAAAATGGATCAGCTTCGGGGTAAACTTCTACCAAATGAAACTAGGCAACTCATACGACAGAGAATAAATTGAACAATGTATATGGTAGGTATGGATTTGGCACAGTAGCAAGGTTAGGATTAGGTGGGATTTCACATTCTCCCCCCCTTAAAATAATTTCATCCTCGAAATTGAAAGCATACCTGGACTTCCAATACGATGAGGAAACTTCTTCAGGGGTGTGATTGTTCCACCAAATCTTTACCAAGGGAAAGGGAAGTACAATGAGAAATAGGTCCAATAGGTAAAGAAGCATGGACCTGGCTGACTTCTTAAATAGTCAAGAGGAATTCAAACACTACTCACAGGTATTTCATACAGACTAGGCAGATTCATATAGCAAGAAAAAATCAAAATAAGGCATATGGCCTTTATGCAATGAATCAGTAAGGATTAAATCAAGCAACACATATGATATGTACATAATGCATAAGTGAAGAATAAATCGGGACGATGCCTGTGGTATTCATACAAGGCACAGGTAACTATAAATCAAAACAATGCTTATAGGAACAACGTCCAAATTCAAAGATCACACTTTCGAAATCACAAACATACTTGTCTTCAACTGTACAAGTCTAAAAAAAAAAAAAAAAACAAACATAGTAATAAAAATCAAATTTTCTCAAAACTGGCCGAAGCAGCAAATTTTCACTTTCTTGGTCGATGGCATCGACCAAAAGGATCGACCAAAAAAATTCTGCGCGAAAGTTAGATTTAAAAGGACCCACTTCTCTTTTCATTTTCATTTCTCACATTACCATTTCGAATTTAGTTATGGGGAAAGCGACTTTCTAAGGTTTTCAAGGGTTTTCCAAGCTTGATTCAAGGCTCAAACAACACTTGCAACCCTCTCTTGATCATCAACACAAGTAGGTTCTCTTTCTTTTTCTCTTTTCTTGAAAACTTCATTTACCATTGATGTGTTCTTCATTAAAACTGAATAAAACTTGTTGCTAATGCTTAGGATCATGCATGTAGGTGATTAGAAACATGCTTCCATAAATTTTAAAGCAAGACTGAGCTTCAAACACAAGATTACACTCATTTTGGTTATCAAATCACTATTCATTTCATAAAAACCCAACTTTACAAAAACATGTCTCATCTTCAAACAAAAATAAATTTTAGCATGAAATAAATTTCTACAATACTGATTCACTATAGGGGAGGTGTTCCCACTCTCCATTCGGTCAAATTCCAATTTTTCAAAAATCACAAATGCAAGCCAAAAGAGGGATTTTCTCTCTCCTACTTGCTGAATTTTCACCTTGAAGATGTCAAAAAGATGAATTTTCACCAAATAAAGTATTCTATCATGTTTGTACAGGTCTTATGCATATGTTAGAATAATCAAATCAAAATTTTACCAAAAACGAAATTTTCTGAAAATTTACGAAAATGCCCTTCATTTAACAATCACACACGGGACTAATTCAAATGAATTCCTTTCTTTGTTTCAACAGATTCACCAGCCTAGAGGAGGGCGACGGGTGGATAGGGGTAGAGGACATGTTCCCCGGGCAGAGGTTACGGACGAGGAGCATTTCACTACCCCTACGGCGAGTTTCTATATGAGTACTATTTCCATGATATTCGATCGAACATGGGCGGTTGGTTGATGTGGATGATTTAGAGGTGTTTCGTATTCGAGAGAGATTGGAGGCTATGGATTGGCTTCACTACCAAAGTACTAGCCCGCGTTCGGACGTTCGTATGTACGGGATTTCCGCGGTAGATTCTCGTTGGCATAGACATCACGAGGCTCGCGACGCAAGCTAGGTCGGAGGATGAGGGTGATATTGTCAAGGAGGATGACATAGAGGATGAGGATGCCAATGACAGTGATGATAGGGATGAGCATGGAGACAATGATGATCATGATGGGGTTCAGTTCGGGATGAGGATGTTATTGATAATCGGGAGACGAAAATCATAGAGATGAGGATCGAGGTCGGGATGAGATTTCGAGACACGAGGAGATTCTTACACCACGCTTCCGTGAGATTGGAGATCCAACACATATGACTTCTAAGGCTCCGGGTGTGGCTTCTCATTAGTCATTGATTTACTCTATACTTGAGAGGATAAAAGCTCGACGAGAGAGGATACAGTCCTATATGTATACCTTGAGAGAGAAATTTGCACGACTGGAGAAGGAGTTCAAATCCAAGAGGGACCAGACAGATCACCGGATTCGATCACCTAGATAGATAATGTACAATAATATGCTTTCTTAGATGTATTTCTTTTCAGACTTGTAAAAATTTCTTATGTGATTAATGAAATTAAGTTGGTTTCACTTATGTTATTGTACATTATGCATTTCTTTTATTGCATTAGATATTGTAAATGTTTAATTATGACTTATGACTCATGACGACTACTCACACCCATTACTCCCAACTACAACACCCAACCAGACTCATATGACAACACACGACGACAATACGACTCAGACTCATAACAACACATAATGACAACACGGCTCACCACAAAGACTTACTCACAAGGGCGACTCTGCGACAAATTTTCAACTCAAGACTCAACACACATACTCAATAACTCAAACCGACAACTTAACTCTAACCATGACTACAACCCAAGTATAAGTCATAAACTTTTAATTATTGTGTATTATTCCACCAAGATGTATTATGCTTCATTTATTCAAGTTTCTAATCCAAGTTTTCTATTATTCCATTCTAAGAAAGTTTGAGTCACTTTTGGATCTATGACTCAATAATGCTTTATTACTATGTTCCATGATTATGCACTAAATCCATCTGGCACATCCTGCCCTAAATCCACCAAGGGGATACCCTATCTGGATTACCCGGGGAGTGAATTACGATCCCGCCGATCAAGTTTAGGAACGATCATAGTCGAACAATTCCTTGTATCCAAATAATTTAATAATAAAAGTAGAGAAAGTACCTTAGAAGGATTCACCAATAACATCAGAGTGCGGAAAGGATTTCATTAGTATAAACAATCAAGTGTGAAAAGGAGGGAGGAAACCCATCCTATAATAATAGCGGAAGATGAGACGACTAAAAGTAAAGGTTACAACCGATTCACCAAATAACAAGTGAAACAACTAAGCTATAGTCCTGACAATTCAAATAAAAGGTTAAAAAGGGAATGAGGCGACATCCCATCCCTAACACACAAATATAAAGCTGGCACAAACAAGTCCCGATCTCGGTCACCGCTTTATCACGGTTCATCGCCACCGATGATACAAGTCTTCAACTCGGCCTCAAGAGGGTTGACCGCCACGATCAACGGTGGTAGACTGCAGAAAAGTCTAACAAAATATGTTGCAAAAAGGAGTGAGTTCGAAAGAACTCAGCAAGGTAGTCATTCCATAAAATATAAACCATATGATACAAGCCATAACACGATGCAATATGATATGGAACACATGATGCAAGCATGGTTCTAACTCTATGAATGCTGTTCTCTAAGGTAGACATGCTTTAAGTCATCGCAATAGGTAAAGAAGGTTACAGATTTCCTTAGCTATTCATTGATGCTATGCATCTATCTCAGGCCTAGCATATGTATTCCATGATTTACCTATTAACATCATGCCATTTGATACCAAACTGAGCTATAGAGTGTATTATGTTCATGTTTAGTATTGCCATATGATTCCAATTGAATTTCTATTAGCTCCTTTAACTATACATGCTATTCCTCATCAATGCAATCAATTCCAACTCATGCCATGATGTTTATCACTTGAACTTGATAGCTCAAATTGGGGCTTTTTATTTAGACCATTCGATTGGGTTAATTTCTTTATTTATAGTGTCCTACTACTGTTGTTAAGTATGCCTCCAAGTTTCAGATTGATCCGAACACCGGAAGACTCATTTCGGATGAAAACCCCTAAAATCCACATTTCTGTCCCGAAGACAATTTTTGTCGATCCTTTTGCTCGATACCATCGACCAAGACCATCGACCAAAGTTGTTGCTGACAACAACCTTGGCCAGTTTTGATCCAAATTGTTGGTAATACTCCATATATCAATATTGTTTAATTGACGGGGAAAAGATTCCTTACCTGGATACGCTTTCCCTTACTTGAAGTATTCGCAGCGGAAGTCTAGATCCACGTTCTCGTTCAACCACCAAAGCTCTACCGGGGTGATTCCACAATCACTAGGAAATGGAATGATATTCAAAACCCAAATGCCGTGGATTAATGGAATGAAGATCAAAAGCGAGGAAAGGAAAAAAACTTTCTTGGCCTGCGATTCTATGAGAAAAGGAGAGAGAGATGGAGCCGTCGTTTCTCTGAGATTCGCTCGTACGAATGAATCACACACTTACTCACTAATGCGGTGGTTACCAAAATATATAACCCTATTTTGTAACCGCCCTAATAGTGAGTCTCCAATATTGCCCTTGGGCATTTAATTTATTAATTATATTAATAAATTCCAACAGCTCCCACTTGCACAAGGGCAAGTGTTAATCTTTTAATGTGTCCCAGACACACATGTATATCCCAGATATACACATTCAATCTCTCTGCTATGTATCCCAGATACATAGACCTCTTGTGTCCCAGACACACATGTATATCCCAGATATACATATTCAATCTCTCTACTATGTATCCCAGATACATAGACCTCTTGTGTCCCAGACACACATGTATATTCCAAATATGCGTATTCAATCTCTCTGCTATGTATCCCAGATACATAGACCTCTTGTGTCCCAGACACTAATATCCACAAGGGCAAGTGTTAATCTTTCAATATGTCCCAGACACACTTGTATATCCCAGATATACAACTTCAATCTCTCTGCTATGTATCCGGATACATAGACCTCTTGTGTCCCGACACACATGCATATCCGCAGATATACATATATATTGATCTCTTCACTATGTATCCCAGATACATAGACCACCCTGTGTCCCGGACACTAATATCCACAAGTCATACTGGCAAAATGGGTTGTGCGACCGGTGATATACACGCACGCGTGAGCCCCAAACTAGAAACCTTCCGCGAAGGCCGAATGGCACATCACTCATAGAAACAAATCAAATAAGCATTAGTATAACACAATGTCCTAGGTTTATTCAAACTCACCAGACTAAAGGTATCTCGATCCCTCTGAAAGATCACCTTCTTGTCCTTAAAATGTTCATTACTGTAACACATACAGTTGGCGCCAGCAAGCACTTTTTAGGGTGCAGTTGAATCAAACCATTCCTTTCGCCCCAGACCGTCACTACACTTAGGATTGACTCCTTTCCCGGTAGTGCCCCTTTAGGTCGAATCAATCATGACCATAGGTAACACCCCAAAGTAGCCACATCAACCCTTCGTTTCATGATGTCGTCGAAAGTCACTAAGAACACTAATGGACCATAAGGTCCAAGACTCACACAATGAGAGGAGCAGGGATCCATCCTCTTATTTCCAATGATCGCTAAGCACACATAGTATGATATATGTGCTATGGTGGAGCATTCTATATACAATAGAACGTATGTCCATCTCAACACCATACAGGTCTTAGTCTAGTCGCAACCTCTTGCGCCTAACCCGAGTTTCTTTATTGTCGCCACCCTAGCGCCACATAAAGTACTCGCACCTGGCTCTTATTGGCAACATGAATAGTGGGAACATTCATGTCGATTCTCTTCACAATAGAGAAACTCATCTTGATTCCAAATCAAGGCGACATCATGATTATGAATTTACCTACACAAAGTCATTCACAATCCGTCTCATCTCTGCTCGCCTCCAAGGCGCTAGAGGTGAATGCTCATGTGAGTGAGCCATTCTCTTGCCTATTGACATATCTTGTTCTATGCTAGAAGAAACACAATCACACAGAAAGTGAATAAGAATAAATGCTAGAATGAACTCATATTACTCATTAATAAGAAAGTCTCAGTACAAAATTAAGTCACAATCTACGCAAGCCTAAGGATTTTACATGAGAAATAAAAACATCCTTGGCTATAGGTTTGGTAAGAGGGTCAGCTACCATCTGACTAGTAGATATGTGCTTAAGTACAACTTTCTTCCTTGATGTAATGTCTCTAACAAAGTGATATCTCAACTGTATATGTTTGGTCTTCCCATGATACTTGGGGTCCTTGACATAGATAAGAGCTGCCGTACTATCACAATAGACAAGGGTAGCCTCTTTGGATGTCATCACAATCCCAGTATGTCAAAGGAATCTCCTCAACCAAACAGCCTCTTGAACCGCAGCTGAGCATGCCACATACTCTGCTTCCATGGTCGAGAGGGATATATAAGCCTGCTTTTTGCTACACCACGAAATGGCCCCGCCATTCAGCAAGAAAGCATATCCAGAGGTTGATTTGCGCTCATCGATGTCTCCAGCCCAGTCGGCATCACTATAGCCAACTAACCGCAAATCCAATCCTTGGTAACACAACATGTAGTTACTCGTTCCTCCGAGATATCTCAATATCCTCTTGATCGCTTTCAGTGCTCTATGCCCGGGTTTGATTGGTACCGACTAACCAAACCCACCGCATAACAAATATCCGGTCTAGTACACATCATAGCGTACATAAGGCTACCTACTGCACTGGAATATGGAACTCTTTCCATCTTGGTTTTCTCCTCTGGAGTCTTAGGACCCATATAAAGGCTCAAGTGCAAACCCTTCTCCACTGGAGTATCAATTGCTTTTCAGTTGTGCATCTGGTGTCTCGTCAAGACATTGTCAATATAGGTCTCTTGAGATAAACCCAGTAATCTCTTTTGCCTATTTCTGACAATCTTGACACCAAGCACATAGCTTGCTTCACCCATGTCCTTTATATCAAATACGGAGGACAACCATTTCTTAATGGTTTCCAATAGCTCCTTGCTATTGCTAGCCATAAGTATGTCATCTACGTACAGTGTCGGAATGACATAATTATTATCGGATCTCTTGGTGTAAACACGGTGGTCTTCCTCAAGCATGGAAAAACCATTTTCCATCATAGCTTGGTGGAAGCGCACATTCCACTGTCTAGATGCTTGCTTTAAGCCATATATGGACTTCTTAAGCTTGCACACTTTGCGCTCAAGTCCATGTGCTTCAATGCCTTGAGGTTGATCCATATAGATCTCTTCCTCAAGTTCTCCATTGAGAAAAGCAGTTTTTACATCCATCTGATAAAGCTCCAAGTCCAACTGAGCAACAATGGCTAGTATGAGGCGAATTGAGGCAAACCTAACCACAGGGGAAAAAGTTTCCTCATAATCAACGCCCTCTCGTTGGGTGTAGCCCTTAGCCACTAAACGAGCCTTGAATCTCTCAATAGATCCATCCGCCATTCTTTTGGTCTTGAGAACCCACTTGTTCCCAATCGCCTTTCGGCCTGGCGGCAAGTCAACCAAGTCCCAGACATGATTAACTTTCATCGACTCCAACTCTTCCTTTATTGCTTTTAACCATTCCTTTGAGCTTGACCCCGCAAGAGCTTCCTCGCACGCTCTTTGGTTCATGCTCATCGACTGAAATCATCTCACAGTCGATCTCTTCAGGAGTTACCATGTAGGCTTCATCCTCTATGTCGAAACGTCGACGAGGAACTAGCCCGCGCCCACTACGGCGTAAGTGCATGTCAGATTGCTCACCATCTAAGGTAGCTATCACATCTGCACTCCCACTCCCACTAGGATCTTCTGGATGAACCCTAGGTTCATTATCCATAATCTGAATCCCTGGAGTGACAAGACCACTATCTTGTATCTCAAAGAATTCCGATGATTCTTTGTTAACTCCTGAAAGAGATGGAAAATCATTCTCCAAGAATGTTGCATCCCTAGACTCAAGTTCCGTTCTCCTCTCACTCTCATCTAGTCCAATGAAGACATGGCCCTTTGAGGGTTCAGAATATCTCACAAAGATACACTTTCTTCCTCTGGGTCCAAGCTTTCCATATTGGTGAGAAGTAGAGTGAACATATGCTGCACATCCCCATACGCGCAAGTAACTCAAATCTGGCTTCCTTCCGGTCCACAACTCATATGGTGTGGAAGGAACCGATTTGGTTGGAACTCTGTTGAGGATATAGGCCGCATTCAGCAAAGCATCTCCCCAATAAGAGATGGGTAGATTTGCCTGCGCCATCATGGATCTCACCATGTCTAGCAAGGTTCTATTCCTCCTCTCAGCAACCCCATTTTGCTGTGGAGTCCCTGGAATAGTAAGTTGTCTAGATATCCCCTTTTCATCACATAACCCTTTGAACATATCGGAGAGATACTCTCTACCTCTATCCGTTCTAAGAGTTTTAATCCTTTTATCTAATCGATTCTCAACCAAGCTCATGAATTTCTTAAAACATTCCCAGAGCTTCTGACTTATGAGAAATTAGATAAATTTGACCATACCTTGTATAGTCATCTATGAATGTGATGAAATAAGACTGTCCTTTTCTAGTATGCACATTCATGGGTCCACACACATCTGAATGGATAAGTTCTAAAGGAAGAGAGGCTCTCAAAGCCTTTTTAAATGGTTTTCTAGTTGCTTTTCCTGCTAGACATGACTCACAGGTTGGCAAATTAGATAGTGAACCTTGGCCTAAGAGACCTTCTCTTGCCAACCTGTTCATCCTATCTAAGCCAATATGTCCTAGTCTAGCATGCCACAAATTAGAATCAATACACACAGTATTTTGGCAAACAAAAGCACTACTAGAATTAAATGAATAATCAATTGTATCCAATACAATGAAACCATTATCAAGAAAACCATAACCATAAACTGTATCACCCAGATACAAAACCAAAGAATTGTTTTCAAATACAACTCTAAAACCATGTCTTAAAAGATAAATAACAGAAACAAGATTTCGCCGAATGTCTGGAGCATACAACACATCATGGAGTAACAGCGTCTGACCACCTCGCAAAACTAATTTGCATGTGCCTATGCCATGAACCTCCACGCTTGAGCTGTTCTCCATCGTTATTCTTTTGCTTCCTCTTGGAATACGACGGTATTCCACGAAGCTCAAGCGTTCCCTTGTTATGTGTTCTGTCGCATCTGAATCAACAATCCACAAAGGATTTAGTTCAGCAAGCATAGTAGAACTTGTTACATAACAAGATGAGGTATAACACACAGTACATACCTCTTGCTCAGTGCAATCACGAGCAAAATGACCAGGCTTTCGGCACTTGAAGCAAATCAAAGCTGATTTCTTCTTGCCAGCACTAGTCCCCTTTGAACGCTTGGGCCCACTCTTGTTTTTGTTCCCACCCTGGTTACTTTGCTTGGACCGCTGAGGTTGAGCTTTCTCTCTCTTGCGCTTGAAGCCTGCACCCTTACTAGTGCTAGCTTCAGCAGCAAATACATCAGTTTGAGGGGCATCGGCCAACATCCGATCCTCATCAAGCTCAAGGTGCTTGGCAGCTTGATCGAAAGTCTTGACCTCATCAGCATGAGTCAAGAAGATCTTCATATGCTCCCAAGTCTTTGGCAATGACCTGATGACTGAGGAGACTTTCTCCTCATCAGTCTTCTGGTGCCCATATGCACTCAACTCACTAATCATGTTAGACATGATGGTTATATGCTGTCTCATGGTGTGACCCTGGCGCATCTTATAACCGTCAAAGGTGAGTCCGAGCTGGCGGCCTCTTGTGGTGGAAGTCCCTCCATACTGGAACTTCACAGCCTCCCACAAAGACTTTGCCGTCCTATGCTTCTCATAACGAAGCATCAGGTCATCCCTCATGGAGCTCAGGATTGTAATCCTGGCTACTCGGTCTTTCCTCTTCCAACCATTGTATGTATCAAGGTCCCTGCGATGCTGTGCAGTGGTACCTTCCTCAGGTGGGTTCATGGTCTGGTTTATGGTCTCTAGCATATCCTACTCTTCCAGGAGATATTGCACCTTTCGGTGCCAGAGGTCATAATTCCTCCCATTCAGCTTATCTCCTTTAGTGAGGTCAGCAACAATGCTCTTGGTAGCAGCCATTTTTTCTAGAGATATTACATACAAGAATGAGTTCAATAAATCTAGCATAAAACACAACTCATGCAACAACAAATTACACTAGCATAGTCAACCTATGGGATAAGCACTTAAACCAAAAGAGATGCTAAAAAACATTCAATCAAATTCTCATGCAAACCCACATAGACTTATACACTAGCTTCATTCTATTCGTGCAAGAAACATGATTGATAGACCCATAAATAAAAAATAGTTTTATTAAAATAAAACATTCAATCATGTTCAAGCTATGAGGTGGTTCACACAGAACACTTCTACCTCATTAGCTCCCACTAGGCCCCATTAGGCCCTTAATGCTCAAACATCACATAGATTGTGAGCCATAGATGTCCAACAAATAGAAACACATTCAAAATTGGACAAAAAACTCAGAAGGATTCTGAGACGGATCACCGTCTGACAATCCGTCTAAGACAGATTCTAAGACGGCTCTCCATCTGGAGTCCATCAGCCCAGACGGACTGCCGTCTCACCAGACGGACAGCCCTTCTGGCATTCTGTGACCAGACGGATTCTGAGACGGCGCACCGTCTGAGAGTCCGTCTGGCTTCTGTGACCAGACAGATTCTGAGATGGCGCACCATCTGAGAGTCCGTCTAGCTCCTGTGACCAAACGGATTCTAAGACGGCTCACCTTCTCAGCATCCGTCTGGTACACAGACGTTAATTCCCCATTTAACGATTTTTTTTTCAAAGAAAAAAAACATCCACGATCACATGAAGAAAAAAAATCCAACATTAAATCTTAACAAAATTTATCATCAATTCATGCAAATCTTCATTAGGGAAATTCACAAGATCCTCCCACTCGGATCCGAATCAAAATAAAGGGTTTCCAAAAACCCTATCAATTCTCCCATGGGTTTCATATTAAACCCTTGATCCTCCCATTGGATCCATACAATTAAAATAAACAATGGGGAGGAACAAAGAACCGTGGGAACCAATGGCTCTGATGCCAATGTTGGTAATTCTCCATATATCAATATTGTTTAATTGACGGGGGAAAGATTCCTTACCTGGATTCGCTTTCCCTTACTTGAAGTATTCGCAGCGGAAGTCTAAATCCACGTTCTCGTTCAACCACCAAAGCTCTACCGGGGTGATTCCACAATCACTAGGAAAGGGAATGATATTCACAACCCAAATGCCGTGGATTAATGGAATGAAGATCAAAAGCGAGGAAAGGAAAAAAGCTTCCTTGGCCTGCGATTCTATGAGAGAGGGAGAGAGAGAGATGGAGCCGTCGTTTCTCTGAGATTCGCTCGTACGAATGAATCACACACTTACTCACTAATGCGGTGGTTACCAAAATATATAACCCTATTTTGTAACCGCCCTAATAGTGAGTTTCCAATATTGCCCTTGGGCATTTAATTTATTAATCAAATTAATAAATTCCAACAGTTGGTATTCTCAATTCATCATCAATTCACCCAAGGTAAGGATGGTTATCTCCATAAACATATAAGTCATCAAATATTGAATTGTGTTTTATTTAAAGAATGAAATCTCTTGATTTTCTTTCAATCATTATGAGACTGTTACATATGTGTTAGAACAGTAGCATTTAAAATCTTTATACTCTTGTTGTGTTACTTTATCCTTTTGATTTGCTTATGTTTATAGTGATTCGTTTCAATATCGTGATTTGATTACTATTATGGATATGCATTGGATGCATGAGAAATGATGAGATTGGATATGTGATTGCTTAGGTATGACTTGGGATTGGGGGGTGTCCTACTGACACTTCTGTCCTTGGGCACCAGAGGGAATAGTATGGGATGTTCTCCGAAGGTGCCTATCGACTCTCTCCTGGGTTATTGGATGACATACATAGGACTGTCTAGTTGGTTGGCTAGGTTTATCCTTGTCGTGTCAGACCCGAATCGTAAGGGCATTGAGACCGAACAACCCGTGGTAGTGTATGGTTGGATGGGCGCTCTAGGCAGGTAACCAATCCGGTAGGGGACATAAACCATGCTACGGATACCTGAAAGGGGCCATTTATTGGTAGAGTTGTATATGGATAGACTTGGGCTCACGGGCGCTCAAGATCGGTAACCAACCCGTGAGAGGACGTGAGAGCTTCCCGTTTACTATATGTAGATGACCGATAGGGTTGATGAGTCCGAAATCCGGGATTTCGCTGACTCTAGTGTGAAGGATACCGGAAAGGATCGCAGGGGGCGAGGAATGGACGTATCTGAATCTGACATGACCGACTGAGTAGATGACTTGCACTGGGCTAGGCTTTACTGTGACATGCGCCAGTACTTGACCAAATGGTGATGTGAGAGAGCGGTGACCGATTCCCCTTGCCACGGTTTTTTTTGATGACTTTACCGATCTTCCCCGGGCATTCCCAAGATATGGAAATGGGAGAGTGACTGACGACCCAGAGAAGTATGGTGCTATGACTTAAAGCATGTCTACCTTAGAGACCAGCATTCATAGAGTTAGAACCATACTTGCATCATGTGTTCCATATCATATTGCATCATGTTATGGCTTGTATCATATATTTATATTTTATGGAATGACTACCTTGCTGAGTTCTTTCGAACTCACTCCTTTTTGCAACATATTTTGTTAGACTTTTCTGCAGGTACTACCACTGTTGACTGTGGCAGTCAACCCTCTGGAGGCCGAGTTGAAGACTTGTATCACACTGGTGGCAATGAACCAGTTGATAAAGACGAGTAGACCAAGATCGGGACTTGTTTGTAGCAGTTCAGTTTTATATTTGTGTGTTAGGGATGGGATGTCGCCTCATTCCCTTGAATAATAAACCCAAGTTTTCGGACAATCATAATCATGGAACACAGTAATAAAGCATCCTTGAGTCATAGATTCAGAAGTGACTCAAACTTTCTTATAATGGAATAATAGAAAACTTGGATTAGAAACTTGAATAAATGAAGCATAATACATCTTGGTGGAATAATACACAATAATTAAAAGTTTATGACTTAGTTGTAGCCATGGTTAGAGTTAAGTTGTCAGTTTTGAGTTATTGAGTATGTGTGTTGAGTCTTGAGTTGAAAATTTGTCGCCAAGAGTCGCCCTTGTGAGTAAGTCTTTGTGGTGAGCCGTGTTGTCATTATGTGTTGTTATGAGTCTGAGTTGTATTGTCGTCGTGTGTTGTCGTATGAGTCTTGTTGGGTGTTGTAGTGAGTAGTCGTCATGAGTCATAAGTCATAATTAAACATTTACAATATGCAATAAAAGAAATGCATAATGTACAATAACATAAGTGAAACCAACTTAATTTCATTAATCACATAAGAAATTTTTACAAGTCTGAAAAGAAATACATCTAAGAAAGCATAAAAGGAAACTCCTAGCACTATCTATCTAAGTGATCGAATCCAGGTGATCTGTCCGATCCCTCCCGGATCCGAACTCCTTCTCCGATCGTGCAAATTTCTCTCCCAAGGTATACATATAGGACTGTATCCTCTCCTGTCGAGCTTTTATCCTCTCAAGTATAGAGTAAATCAATGACTAATGAGAAGCCACACCCGGAGCCTCAGAAGTCATATGTGTTGGATCTCCAATCTCACGGAAGCGTGGTGTAAGAATCTCCTTGTGTCTCGAAATCTCATCCTGGCCTCGATCCTCATCTCTATGATTTTCGTCTCCCTGATTATCAATAACATCCTCATCCTGAACTCGGAGCCCCATCATGATCATCATTGTCACCATGCTCATCTCCATCATCACCTGTCATCGGCATCCTCATCCTCTATGTCATCGTCCTTGACAATATCACCCTCATCCTCTGACCTAGCTTGCGTCGCGAAGCATCAGTGATGTTTGTACCAGCAGGAATCCACCAACGAGAATCTCATACAATCAGGACATCTAAGATGCGAGCCAATGTCCTAGTAGTGAAACTGATTTCCTTGCCCCCAACCATAGAATCCATGACAATCCTGGAACCATCCCGCGGATCATCCTCTATACGGTAAGTCAGGTTACTATAGAAGTATCTGACAAGATCTGGGTAGACTGGCTGTGCCGTAGTGTATAAGTGAAGCCAATCCATAGCCTCTAATCTCTCTCGGATGCGAAATACCTCTAAATCATCCACATCCACCAATCGTCCGTGCTCGATTGGTATATCATGGAAATAATGCTCGTATAGAAACTCAACCGTAGGGGTAGTGAATACTCCTCGTCCGTAACCTCTGACCGGGGAACAAGTCCTCTACCCCTATCCACCCGTCGCCCTCCTCTAGGCATGGTGAATCTATTGAAACAAAGAAAGGAATTCATTTGAATTAGTCCCAGTGTGTGATTGTTAAATGAAGGGCATTTTCGTAAATTTTCATAAAATTTCGTTTTTGGTAAAATTTTGATTTGATTATTCTAACATGTGCATAAGACCTGTACAAACATGCGAGAATACTTTGTTTGGTGAAAATTCATCTTTTTGGCATATTCAAATTGAAAATTCAGCAAGTAGGAGAGAGAAAATCCCTCTCTTAGCTTGCATTTGTGATTTTTTAAAAAATTGGAATTTGGCCGAATGGAGAGTGGGAACACCTCCCCTATAGTGAATCAGTATTTTAGAATTTATTTCATGCTAAAATTCAATTTGGTTTGAAAATGAGACAAGTTTTTGTAAAGTTGGGTTTTTGTGAAATGAATAGTGTTTTGGTAACCAAAATGAATGCAATCTTGTGTTTGAAGCTTAGTCTTACTTGAAAATTTATGGAAACATGTTTCTAATCACTTACATGCATGAGTCTAACCATTAGCAACAAGCATTATTTTGTTTTAATGAAAAACACATCAATGGTAAATGAAGTTTTCAAGAAAAGAAAAAAAAAAAAAAAAAAAAAAAGAGAGAGAGAGAGAGAAGAAGAAGAAGAAGAAGAAGAAGAAGAAGAAGAAAGAAAGAAAGAAAAAAAAAGAACCTACTTGTGTTGATGATCAAGAGAGGGTTGCAAGTGTTTTTGGAGCCTTGAATCAAGCTTGGAAAACCCTTTGAAACCCTAGGAAGTCGTTTTCCCTAGAGCTAAACTCGAATTGGTAATGTGAGAAATGAAAATGAAAAGAGAAGTGGGCCCCTTAAATCTGATTTTTCGCGCAGATTTTTTTGGTCGATCCTTTTGGTCGATGCCATCGACCAAAGTGCATCGACCAAGAAAGTGAAAATTTGCTGCTTTGGCCAGTTTTGAGAAAAATTGATTTTTATGCATTGTTTGGATTTTAGTGATCTGTGTAGCTAATTTAAGTGTGGTTGACTTGTTGGAAGTGTGATGTTTATGGAAGAACTTTGAAACCCTTGAACCTTTTGAGAAGCCTAGAAAATTTTTCTTCAAGTTCATTATTCGTAACCTTCGTTCATATCTTCGTTTGATTTGTCACCTATGCATCTCTTGCTTTCTTAACGTCTGCTTTTGTTTTGAGTTCCTATCTGTCATTTAAGAAGTCAGCCAAGAGTCCATGCTTCTTTACCTATTAGACCTATTTCTCTTTGTACTTTCCTTTCCCTTGGTAAAGATTTGTTGGAACAATCACACCCCTGAAGAAGTTTCCTCATCGTATTGGAAGTCCAGGTATGCTTTCAATTTCGAGGACGAAATTATTTTAAGGGGGGGAGAATGTGAAATTCCGCCTAATCCTAACCTTGCTACTGTGCCAAATCCATACCTACCATATACATTGTTCAATTTATTCTCTATCGTGTGAGTTGCCTAGTTTCATTTGGTAGAAGTTTACCCCGAAGCTGATCTATTTTCCCTACGATTTCTTCTTGTGCCTTCTATTCCCTTTGATGAGAGAGTGATCTTAAGTCATTCCCATTATTGATTTTTCTATACATGATATTGTATAGAGGATCTCCATGCACTCTATAATGATCCTTCTACCCCTGCTGTTGTAGAGTAGACCTCCATACACCCTATAACCTTGTGAACTTTCCACATGATGATTTCGAAGAAAAATCAAGTGTGATCTTCATGATTTGTTATTCCCTTTAATTGTTTCAAGACTTTAAACTTTTCATCTCCTGTTCCTCAATCAAAGGTTAGTAATCCCTCTTGTGTTGTATTGATCTACTCTTACTATGTTTTATTCTTTATGATTGAGACTTAGAAGAAGATCATCACCCAAGCCAAAGAGGAGCATAAGAGGAGCCTTCCCACGTTCTCAGGTGTTGAAATGAGTGAAATATCGTTCTAGGTTTCACTTAAATAGATGAAGGAATATCCAAAAAGCATCTTTTTCTTGATTCTGGGTTACTTTGGTCGTTGGTTTTGGTTGATGGCATCGACCAAAAGGATCGACCAAAACAGGTAACAGGTTTCAGCAGAAAATCCAGAAATAGTTCAGCAACTTTGAACAGGGATTCGGAGGGCTATACAAGGTCAAATTGAGTGAGGTTTTCTCCTACAAGTCAATAAAGAAGTCTAGTTTCCAGAAATACTTTTGGATCAAGCATGGGAGGTCATTAGGTCCACCAAATAAGTTAACCTTCTTCTATGCGCAAGCAGGATTTGCCAGACATAGTTCAGCAACTTCGGACAGGGATTTGGAGGGCTATATGGGGTCAAATGGAGTGGGGTTTTCTCCTACAAGTCCATCAAGAAGTCTAGTTTCGGGAAATATAATCGGATTGGGTATAGGAGTTCATTTTGTATTTCAACTAATTCACCCCTCTTCGGTGCGCAGATTCAAAACTAACACTGACAATGCTCTCAAGTGAGGGGCATCATCGTCAATGTCCAAGGGCTTGGGCTCCGACGCCAAATCAACAATCAAAAGGGTCCACAAGTCTTATTTCCCCCCACTTCGGGTTTTCGGACCTACAAACATAACAGGTCCCGGGCCGGGTCAAGGTTAGGATAAGGCCACACATTACAGATCTACCTAAGGGAAAGGTCTGACATGGCTTCCTAAGGTTTTTCAAAGATAATAATATTGAAATTAAAGTCCAACTTTTAAGGTCTAACATTGAACCAGTCTTTCTTTATCCCAAAATAAATAGGGTGTCCGGGCCAGGTTTGGGCTGGATGTTACATTCTCCCACCCTTAAAATAATTTCGTCCTCGAAATTGGGAGAGTACTAGGCTTCTAAGGAGATGGTGGTACTTCGCTCTTTTCTTGACTTTTCTTCTCCCAAAATCTTCGGAAAACAGTTAACAATAAATCTTTTGTAAGAAAAAAAAGGAATAAATCTAATATGCTTTGAAATCAAATCGGAAGTATGATCATGGCTTCATGAAGATTTCACAAGGATCATGGTGAAGATCAATATGAAGATCATAAAACCTTAAAATGAAAAGAGATTGTAGAGAGATGGTTGCAAGGATGCAGCATCTTCTTCATAGTCTCAATCACAAAGAATAAAACATAAATAGAGTAAAGTACCATCATGGCTTTATGAAGATTTCATAAGGATCATGGTGAAGATCAATATGAAGATCATAAAACCTAAAAAAATGAAAAGAGATTGTAGAGAGATGGTTGCAAGGATGCAGCATTTTCTTCATAGTCTCAATCACAAAGAATAAAACATAGTAAGAGTAGATCAATACAACACATGAGAAGATTACTAACCTTCGATTGAAAACAAGAGATGAAAAGCTTGAAGTCTTGAAACAATTAGAAGGAATAACAAATCATGAAGATCACACTTGATTTCTCTTAGAAATCATCATGTGGAGAGTTCACAAGGTTATAGGGTGTATGGAGGTCCACTCTACAACAGCAGGGGTAAAAGGATCATTATAGAGTGCATGGAGATCCTCTATACAATAGCATGTATAGAAAATCAATCATGGGAATGACTTAGGACCACCCTCCTATCAAAGGGAATAGAAGGCACAAGAAGAAATCGTAGGGAAAATAGATCAGCTTCGGGGTAAACTTCTACCAAATGAAACTAGGCAACTCATACGACAGAGAATAAATTAAACAATGTATATGGTAGGTATGGATTTGGCACAGTAGCAAGGTTAGGATTAGGCGGGATTTCACATTCTCCCCCCCTTAAAATAATTTCGTGCTCGAAATTGAAAGCATACCTGGACTTCCAATACGATGAGGAAACTTCTTCAGGGGTGTGATTGTTCCACCAAATCTTTACCAAGGGAAAGGAAAGTACAACGAGAAATAGGTCCAATAGGTAAAGAAGCATGGACCCTTGGCTGACTTCTTAAATAGTCAAGAGGAATTCAAACACTACTCACAGGTATTTCATACAGACTAGGCAGATTCATATAGCAAGAATAAATCAAAATAAGGCATATGGCCTTTATGCAATAATCAGTAAGGATTAAATCAAGCAACACATATGATATGTACGTAATGCATAAGTGAAGAATAAATCGGGACGATGCCTGTGGTATTCATACAAGGCACGGGTAACTATAAATCAAAACAATGCATATAGGAACAATGTCCAAATTCAAAGATCACACTTTCAAAATCACAAACATACTTGTCTTCAAACTGTACAAGACATCAAAAAAAAAAAAAAAAACAAACAGTAATAAATATCAAATTTTCCAACAAAACCACTTGGTCGATGAAAGGACGCCAAAGAGAACGGAGGGGCGGCCCCCGCACTCATTTTGGTTATCAAATCACTATTCATTTCATAAAACCCCAACTTTACAAAAACTTGTCTCATCTTCAAACAAAAATAAATTTTAGCATGAAATAAATTTCTACAATACTGATTCACTATAGGGGAGGTGTTCCCACTCTCCATTCGGTCAAATTCCAATTTTTCAAAAATCACAAATGCAAGCCAAAAGAGGGATTTTCTCTCTCCTACTTGCTGAATTTTCACCTTGAAGATGTCAAAAAGATGAATTTTCACCAAACAAAGTATTCTATCATGTTTGTACAGGTCTTATGCATATGTTAGAATAATCAAATCAAAATTTTACCAAAAACGAAATTTTCTGAAAATTTACGAAAATGCCCTTCATTTAACAATCACACACTGGGACTTATTCAAATGAATTCCTTTCTTTGTTTCAACAGATTCCCCATGCCTAGAGGAGGGCTACGGGTGGATAGGGGTAGAGGACATGTTCCCCGGGCAGAGGTTACGGACGAGGAGCATTTCACTACCCTTACGGCTGAGTTTCTATATGAGTACTATTTCCATGATATTCCGATCGAACATGGGCAGTTGGTTGATGTGGATGATTTAGAGGTGTTTCGTATGCGAGAGAGATTGGAGGCTATGGATTGGCTTCACTACCAAAGTACTAGCCCGCGTTCTGGACGTTTCGTATGTACGGGATTTCCGCTGGTAGATTCTCGTTGGCATAGACATCACAGAGGCTTCGCGACGCAAGCTAGGTCAGAGGATGAGGGTGATATTGTCAAGGATGATGACATAGAGGATGAGGATGCCGATGACAGTGATGATGGGGATGAGCATGGAGACAATGATGATCATGATGGGGTTCAAGTTCAGGATGAGGATGTTATTGATAATCAGGGAGACGAAAATCATAGAGATGAGGATCGAGGTCAGGATGAGATTTTGAGACACGAGGAGATTCTTACACCATGCTTCCGTGAGATTGGAGATCCAACACATATGACTTCTGAGGCTCCGGGTGTGGCTTCTCATTAGTCATTGATTTACTCTATACTTGAGAGGATAAAAGCTCGACAGGAGAGGATACAGTCCTATATGTATACCTTGGGAGAGAAATTTGCACGACTGGAGAAGGAGTTCAAATCCAAGAGGGACCAGACAGATCACCGGATTCGATCACCTAGATAGATAGTGCTAGGAGTTTCCTTTTATGCTTTCTTAGATGTATTTCTTTTCAGACTTGTAAAAATTTCTTATGTGATTAATGAAATTAAGTTGGTTTCACTTATGTTATTGTACATTATGCATTTCTTTTATTGCATTAGAAATTGTAAATGTTTAATTATGACTTATGACTCATGACGACTACTCACACCCATTACTCCCAACTACAACACCCAACCAGACTCATACCACAACACACGACGACAATACGACTCAGACTCATAACAACACATAATGACAACACGGCTCACCACAAAGACTTACTCACAAGGGCGACTCTCGGAGACAAATTTTAACCTCAAGACTCAACACACATACTCAATAACTCAAAACTGACAACTTAACTCTAACCATGACTACAACCCAAATATAAGTAATAAACTTTTAATTATTGTGTATTATTCCACCAAGATGTATTATGCTTCATTTAATCAAGTTTCTAATCCAAGTTTTCTATTATTCCATTCTAAGAAAGTTTGAGTCACTTCTGGATCTATGACTCAAGGATGCTTTATTACTGTGTTCCATGATTATGCACTAAATCCATCTGTCACATCCCGCCCTAAATCCACCAAGGGGATACCCTATTTGGATTACCCGGGGAGTGAATTACAGTCCCGCCGATCAAGTTTAGGAACGATCATAGTCACTTAGCACAATAATATAATCAAAAGCAAGAACAATTCCTTGTATCCAAATAATTTAATAATAAAAGTCGAGAAAGTACCTTAGAAGGATTCACCAATAACATCAGAGTGCGGAAAGGATTTCATTAGTATAAACAATCAAGTGTGAAAAGGAGGGAGGAAACCCATCCTATAATAATAGCGGAAGATGAGACGACTAAAAGTAAAGGTTACAACCGATTCACCAAATAACAAGTGAAACAACTAAGCTATAGTCCCGACAATTCAAATAAAAGGTTAAAAAGGGAATGAGGCAACATCCCATCCCTAACACACAAATATAAAACTGAACTGCTACAAACAAGTCCCGATCTCGGTCGACTCGTCTTTATCAAATGGTTCATCGCCACAAGTATGATACAAGTCTTCAACTCGGCCTCCAGAGGGTTGACTGCCACAGTCAACAGTGGTAGTACCTGCAGAAAAGTCTAACAAAATATGTTGCAAAAAGGAGTGAGTTCGAAAGAACTCAGTAAGGTAGTCATTCCATAAAATATAAACCATATGATACAAGCCATAACATGATGCAATATGATATGGAACACATGATGCAAGTATGGTTCTAACTCTATGAATGCTGGTCTCTAAGGTAGACATGCTTTAAGTCATAGCACCATACTTCTCTGGGTCGTCTGTCACTCTCCCATTTCCATATCTTGGGAATGCCCGGGGAAGATCGGTAAAGTCATCAAAAACCGTGGTAAAGGGATCGGTCACCGCTCTCTCACATCACCATTTGGTCAAGTACTAGCGCATGTCACAGTAAAGCCTAGCCCAATGCAAGTCATCTACTCAGTCGGTCAAGTCAGATTCAGATACGTCCATTCCTCGCCCCGGCGATCCTTTCCGGTATCCTTCATTCTAGAGTCAGCGAAATCCTGGATTTCCAACTCATCAACCCTATTGGTCATACACATATAGTAAACGGGAAGCTCTCACGTCCTCTCACGGATTGGTTACCGGTCTTGAGCGCCCGTGAGCCCAAGTCTATCCATATGCAACTCTACCAATAAATGGCCCCTTTCAGGTATCCGTAGCATGGTTTATGTCCCCTACTGGATTGGTTACCGGCCTAAAGCGCCCATCCAACCATAAACTACCACGGGTTGTTCAGTCTCAATGCCCTTCCGATTCGGGTCTGACACGACAAGGATAAACCTAGCCACCCAAATAGACAGTCCTATGTATGTCATCCAATAACCCGGGAAAGAGTCGATAGGCACCTTCGAAGAACATCCCAAACATTCCCTCTGGTGCCCAAGGACAGGAGTGTCAGTAGGACACCCCCCAATCCTAAGTCATACGTAAGCAATCAAATATACAATCTCATCATTTCTCATGCATCCAATGCATATCCATAATAGTAATCAAATCATGATATTGAAACGAATCATTATAAACATAAGCAAATCAAATTGATAAAGTAACACAACAAGAGTATAAAGATTTAAATGCTACTGTTCTAACACATATGTAACAGTCTCATAATGATTGAAAGAAAATCAAGAGATTTCATTCTTTAAATAAAACACAATTCAATATTTGATGACTTATATGTTTATGGAGATAACCATCCTTACCTTGGGTTGAATTGATGATGAATTGAGAATACCAAGAATTAGTCCAAAAGAATTGTTAAGACCCTAAACAAACATCAATAATAAGTTAGAGAAGAAGTCGGGAAGATCGGATGTCAAACGGATCAAAACGGAGCAAGGTTGCTGTCAGCAACAACTTTGATCGATGGTCTTGGTCGATGGTGTCGACCAAACTTGTCTTCGGGACAGAATAGTGGATTTTGGGGATTTTGGTCCGAAATGGGTCTTCCAGGGTTCGGAGCGATCTGAAACTTGGAGGGATGATTAATAACAATGTAAGAACACTACCTAGCAAGTATTATCACAATCCAATGGTCCAAATGAAAACCCCCAAATTGAGGTCCTATGTTCTAAAGACAAGAATCCTAGCATTCATGAGAAATTGATGTAATTGAAAGGGAAGCTAGAGAATTAGTTGGGGAATAGGTTAGGAACATGATTACAATCATTTGCAAGCCAGAGATTAGACTAATCATACTCCACATCTCAGTTTAGTATAAGAAATCAAGTTGTTAAGCAAGGAATCATGGTAATGTATATGTAAGGATCAAGATGCAAGTGAGGCATAGCAAGAATGAAGGAAAAGCAAGTATAAATGGGAAGAGACGTTCATGGCAAGGTGTTTTGCAAGGTTGCAGCACCTTGGCCATGGTTTCATCAATAAAAAGAAGAAGAGAAGTGGGTAGGATAGAGAGCAAGAGAAGGAATCATACCTTGGAAGATGATAGTTGGAGAAAAGAGACAATGATTTTTGTAGAAGATCATCACCCAAGCCAAAGAGGAGCATGAGAGGAGCCTTCCCACGTTCTCAGGTGTTGAAATGAGTGAAATATCGTTCTAGGTTCGAGGTTTCACTTAAATAGATGAAGAAATATCCAAAAAGCATCTTTTTCTCGATTCTGGGTAACTTTGGTTGTTGGTTTTGGTTGATGGCATCGACCAAAAGGATCGACCAAAACAGGTAACAGGTTTCAGCAGAAAATCTAGAAATAGTTCAGCAACTTTGAACAGGGATTCGGAGGGCTATACAAGGACAAATTGAGTGAGGTTTTCTCCTACAAGTCAATAAAGAAGTCTAGTTTCCAGAAATACTTTTGGATCAAGCATGGGAGGTCATTAGGTCCACAAACTAAGCTCACCTTCTTCGATGCGCATGCAGGATTTGCCAGACATAGTTCAGCAACTTCGGACAGGGATTTGGAGGGTTATATGGGGTCAAATGGAGTGGGGTTTTCTCCTACAAGTCCATCAAGAAGTCTAGTTTCGGGAAATATAATCAGATTGGGCACAGGAGTTCATTTGGTATTTCAACTAATTCACCCCTCTTCGGTGCGCAGATTCAAAACTAACACTGACAATGCTCTCAAGTGAGGGGCATCATCGTCAATGTCCAAGGGCTTGGGCTCCGATGCCAAATCAACAATCAAAAGGGTCCACAAGTCTCATTTCCCCCCACTTCGGGTTTTCGGACCTACAAACATAACAGGTCCCGGGCCGGGTCTAGGTTAGGATAAGGCCGGACATTACGAGATCTACCCTAAGGGAAAGGTCGACATGGCTTCCTAAGGTTTTTCAAAGATAATAATATTGAAATTAAAGTCCAACTTTTAAGGTCTAACATTGAACCAGTCTTTCTTTATCCCAAAATAAATAGGGTGTCCGGGCCAGGTTTGGGCTGGATGTTACATTCTCCCACCCTTAAAATAATTTCGTCCTCGAAATTGGGAGAGTACTAGGCTTCTAAGGAGATGGTGGTACTTCGCTCTTATCTTGACTTTTCTTCTCCCAAAATCTTCGGAAAACAGATTAACAATAAATCTTTTGTAAGAAAAACAAGGAATAAATCTAATATGCTTTGAAATCAAATCGGAAGTATGATCATGGCTTCATGAAGATTTCACAAGGATCATGGTGAAGATCAATATGAACATCATAAAACCTTAAATGAAAAGGGATTGTAGAGAGATGGTTGCAAGGATGCAGCATCTTCTTCATAGTCTCAATCACAAAGAATAAAACATAAATAGAGTAAAGTACCATCATGGCTTTATGAAGATTTCATAAGGATCATGGTGAAGATCAATATGAAGATCATAAAACCTACAAAAATGAAAAGAGATTGTAGAGAGATGGTTGCAAGGATGCAGCATCTTCTTCATAGTCTCAATCATAAAGAATAAAACATAGTAAAAGTAGATTAATACAACACATGAGAGATTACTAACCTTCGATTGAAAACAAGAGATGAAAAGCTTGAAGTCTTGAAACAATTAGAAGGAATAACAAATCATGAAGATCACACTTGATTTCTCTTAGAAATCATCATGTGGAGAGTTCACAAGGTTATAGGGTGTATGGAGGTCCACTCTACAACAGCAGGGGTAAAAGGATCATTATAGAGTGCATGGAGATCCTCTATACAATAGCATGTATAGAAAATCAATCATGGGAATGACTTAGGACCACCCTCTTATCAAAGGGAATAGAAGGCACAAGAAGAAATCGTAGGGAAAATAGATCAGCTTCGGGGTAAACTTCTACCAAATGAAACTAGGCAACTCATACGACAGAGAATAAATTGAACAATGTATATGGTAGGTATGGATTTGGCACAGTAGCAAGGTTAGGATTAGGCAGGATTTCACATTCTCCCCCCCTTAAAATAATTTCGTCCTCGAAATTGAAAGCATACCTAGACTTCCAATACGATGAGGAAACTTCTTCAGGGGTGTGATTGTTCCACCAAATCTTTACCAAGGGAAAGGAAAGTACAACGAGAAATAGGTCCAATAGGTAAAGAAGGTTACAGATTTCCTTAGCTATTCATTGATGCTATGCATCTATCTCATGCCTAGCATATGTATTCCATGATTTACCTATTAACATCATGCCATTTGATACCAAACTGAGCAATAGAGTGTATTATGTTCATGTTTAACATTGCCATATGATTCCAATCGAATTTCTATTAGCTCCTTTAAATATTACATGCTATTCCTCATCAATGCAATCAATTCCAACTCATTCCATGATGTTTATCACTTGAACTTGATAGCTCAAATTGGGGCTTTTTATTTAAACCATTGGATTGGGTTAATTTCTTTATTTATAGTGTCCTACTACTGTTGTTAAGTATGCCTCCAAGTTTCAGATTGATCCGAACACCAGAAGACTCATTTCGGATGAAAACCCCCAAAATCCACATTTCTGTCCCGAAGACAATTTTGGTCGATCCTTTTGGTCGATACCATCGACCAAAACCTTTTACCAAAGTTGTTGTTGACAGCAACCTTGGCCAGTTTTGCTCCAAATTGTTGGTAATACTCCATATATCAATATTGTTTAATTGACGGGGAAAAGATTCCTTACCTGGATACGCTTTCCCTTACTTGAAGTATTCGCAACGGAAGTCTAGATCCACATTCTCGTTCAACCACCAAAGCTCCACCGGGGTGATTCCAGAATCACTAGGAAAGGGAATGATATTCACAACCCAAATGCCGTGGATCAATGGAATGAAGATCAAAAGCGAGAAAAGGAAAATAACTTCCTTGGCCTGCGATTCTATGAGAGAGGGAGAGAGAGATGGAGCCGTCGTTTCTCTGAGATTCGCTCGTACGAATGAATCACACACTTACTCACTAATGCGGTGGTTACCAAAATATATAACCCTATTTTGTAACCGCCCTAATAGTGAGTTTCCAATATTGCCCTTGGGCATTTAATTTATTAATTATATTAATAAATTCCAACAGCTCCCACTTGCACAAGGGCAAGTGTTAATCTTTCAATGTGTCCCAGACACACATGTATATCCCAGATATACACATTCAATCTCTCTGCTATGTATCCCAGATACATAGACCTATTGTGTCCCAGACACACATGTATATCCTAGATATACATATTCAATCTCTCTGCTATGTATCCCAGATACATAGACCTCTTGTGTCCCAGACACACATGTATATCCCAGATATACGTATTCAATCTCTCTGCTATGTATCCCAGATACATAGACCTCTTGTGTCCCAGACACTAATATCCACAAGTCATACTAGCAAAATGGGTTGTGCGACCGGTGATATACCTGCACGCGTGAGCCCCAAACTAGAAACCTTCCCAGAAGGCCAGAATGGCACATCACTCATAGAAACAAATCAAATAAGCATTAGTATAACACAGTGTCCTAGGTTTATTCAAACTCACCAGACTAAAGGTATCTCAATCCCTCTGAAAGATCACCTTCTTGTCCTTAAAATGTCCACTACTGTAACACATACAGTTGGCGCCAACAAGCACTTTTTAGGGTGCAGTTGAATCAAACCATTCCTTTCGCCCCAGACCATCACTACACTTAGGATTGACTCCTTTCCCGGTAGTGCCCCTTTAGGTCGAATCAATCATGACCATAGGTAACACCCCAAAGTAGCCACATCAACCCTTCGTTTCATGATGTCTTCGAAAGTCACTAAGAACACTAATGGACCATAAGGTCCAGGACTCACACAATGAGAGGAGCAGGGATCCATCCTCTTATTTCCAATGATCGCTAAGCACACATAGTATGATATATGTGCTATGGTGGAGCATTCTATATACAATAGAACGTATGTCCATCTCAACACCATACAGGTCTTAGTCTAGTCGCAACCTCTTGCGCCTAACCCGAGTTTCTTTATTGTCCCCACCCTAGCGCCACATAAAGTACTCGCAGACCGGCTCTTATAGGCAACATGAATAGTGGGAACAATAATGTCGATTCTCTTCACAATAGAGAAACTCATCTTGATTCCAAATCAAGGCGACATCATGATTATGAATTGACCTACACAAAGTCATTCACAATCCGTCTCATCTCTGCTCGCCTCCAAGGCGCCAGAGGCGAATGCTCGTGTGAGTGAGCCATTCTCTTGCCTATTGACATATCTTGTTTTATGCTAGAAGAAACACAATCACAATGAAAGTGAATAAGAATAATGTTGGAATGAACTCATATTACTCATTAATAAGAAAGTCTCAGTACAAAAATAAGTCACAATCTACGCAAGCCCAAGGATTTTACATGAGAAATAAAAACATCCTTGGTTATAGGTTTGGTAAGAGGGTCAGCTACCATCTGACTAGTAGATATGTGCTTAAGTACAACTTTCTTCCTTGATGTAATGTTTCTAATAAAGTGATATCTCAACTGTATATGTTTGGTCTTCCCATGATACTTGGGGTCCTTGACATAGCTAAGAGCTGCTGTACTATCACAGTAGACAAGGGCAGCCTCTTTGGATGTCATCACAATCCCAGTATGTCGAAGGAATCTCCTCAACCAAACAGCCTCTTGAACCGCAGCTGAGCATGCCACATACTCTGCTTCCATGGTCGAGAGGGATATACAAGCCTGGTTCTTGCTACACCACGAAATGGCCCCGCCATTCAGCAAGAAAGCATATCCAGAGGTTGATTTGCGCTCATCGATGTCTCCAGCCCAGTTGGCATCACTATAGCCAACTAAGCGCAAATCCAATCCTTGGTAACACAACATGTAGTTACTCGTTCCTCTGAGAAGCCTAGAAAACTTTTCTTCAAGTTCATTATTCGTGACCTTCGTTCATATCTTCGTTTGATTTGTCACCTATGCATCTCTTGCTTTCTTAACGTCTGCTTTTGTTTTGAGTTCCTATCTGTCATTTAAGAAGTCAGCCAAGAGTCCATGCTTCTTTACCTATTAGACCTATTTCTCGTTGTACTTTCCTTTCCCTTGGTAAAGATTTGGTGGAACAATCACACCCCTGAAGAAGTTTCCTCATCGTATTGGAAGTCCAGGTATGCTTTCAATTTCGAGGACGAAATTATTTTAAGGGGGGGAGAATGTGAAATTCCGCCTAATCCTAACCTTGCTACTGTGCCAAATCCATACCTACCATATACATTGTTCAATTTATTCTCTGTCGTATAAGTTGCCTAGTTTCATTTGGTAGAAGTTTACCCCGAAGCTGATCTATTTTCCCTACGATTTCTTCTTGTGCCTTCTATTCCCTTTGATGAGAGAGTGATCTTAAGTCATTCCCATTATTGATTTTTCTATACATGCTATTGTATAGAGGATCTCCATGCACTCTATAATGATCCTTCTACCCCTGCTGTTGTAGAGTAGACCTCCATACACCCTATAACCTTGTGAACTCTCCACATGATGATTTTGAAGAAAAATCAAGTGTGATCTTCATGATTTGTCATTCCCTCTAATTGTTTCAAGACTTTAAACTTTTCATCTCCTGTTCCTCAATCAAAGGTTAGTAATCCCTCTTGTGTTGTATTGATCTACTCTTACTATGTTTTATTCTTTATGATTGAGACTTAGAAGAAGATGCCGCATTCTTGCAACCATCTCTTCTACAATCTCCTGTCATTCTTATGGTTTTATGATCTTCATATTGATCTTCGCCATGATCCCTGTGAAGTCTCCATGAAACCATGATCATACTTTTGATTTGATTTCAAAGCATGTTAGATTTATTCCCTGTTTCTTACAAAAGACTTATTGTTATTTGTTTTCCGAAGATTTTGGGAGAAGAAAGGTCAAGATAAAAGCAATCTCCTCCATATCTTTAGAAGCCTAGTACTCTCCCAATTTCGAGGACAAAATTATTTTAAGGGTGGGAGAATGTAACATCCAGCCCAAACCTAGCCCGGACACCCTATTTATTTTGGGATAAAGAAAGACTTGTTCAATGTTAGACCTTAAAGTTGGACCTTGATTTCAATATTATTATCTTTGAAAACCTTAGGAAGCCATGTCAGACCTTTCCCTTAGGGTAGATCTGTAATGTCTGGCCTTATCCTAACCTTGACCCGGCCCGGGACCTGTTATGTTTGTAGGTCCGAAAACCCGAAGTGGGGGAAAATGAGACTTGTGGACCCTTTTGATTGTTGATTTGGCGTCGGACCCCAAGCCCTTGGACATTGACGATGATGCCCCTCACTTGAGAGCATTGTCAGTGTTAGTTTTGAATCTGCGCACCGAAGAGGGGTGAATTAGTTGAAATACCAAATGAACTCCTGTGCCCAATCCGATTATATTTCCGGAAACTAGACTTCTTGATGGACTTGTAGGAGAAAACCCCACTCCATTTGACCCCATATATCCCTCTAAATCCCTGTCCGAAGTTGCTGAACTATGTCTGGAAAATCCTGCTTGCGCATCAAAGAAGGTGAGCTTATTTGGTGGACCTAATGACCTCCCATGCTTGATCCAAAAGTATTTCTGGAAACTAGACTTCTTTATTGACTTGTAGAAGAAAACCTCACTCAATTTGACCTTGTATAGCCCTCCGAATCCCTGTTCGAAGTTGCTGAACTATTTCTGGATTTTCTGCTGAAACCTGTTACCTGTTTTGGTCGATCCTTTTGGTCGATCCCATCAACCAAAACCAACGACCAAAGTTACCCAGAATCGAGAAAAAGATGCTTTTTGGATATTCCTTCATCTATTTAAGTGAAACCTCGAACCTAGAACGATATTTCACTCATTTCAACACCTGAGAACGTGGGAAGGCTCCTCTTAGGCTCCTCCTTAGCTTGGGTGATGACCTTCTTCAAGAATGCTTGTCTCTCTTCTCCAACTACCATCTTCTAAGGTATGATTCTCTCTCTTGCTCTCTATTCTGCTCACTTCCCTTCTTCTTTTACTGATGAGACCATGGCCAAGGTGCTGCAACCTTGCAAAACACCTTGCCATGAACGTCTCTTCCCATTTATACTTGCTTTTCCTTCATTCTTGCTATGCTTCACTTGCATCTTGATCCTTACATATACATTACCATGATTCCTTGCTTAACAACTTGATTTCTTATACTAAACTGAGATGTGGAGTATGATTAGTCTAATCTCTGGCTTGCAAATGATTGTAACCATGTTCCTAACCTATTCCCCAACTAATTCTCTAGCTTCCCTTTCAATTACATCAATTTCTCATGAATGCTAGGATTCTTGTCTTTAGAACATAGGACCTCAATTTGGGGGTTTTCATTTGGACCATTGGATTGTGATAATACTTGCTAGGTAGTGTTCTTACATTGTTATTAATCATCCCTCCAAGTTTCGAATCGATCCGAACCTCGGAAGACCCATTTCGGACCAAAATCCACTTTTCTGTCCCGAAGACAATTTTGGTCGATCCTTTTGGTCGATACCATCGACCAAGACCATCGACCAAACTTGTTGCTGACAGCAACCTTGCTCCGTTTTGATCCGTTTGACGTCCTATCTTCCCGACTTCTTCTCTAACTTATTATTGATGTTTGTTTAGGGTCTTAACAATTCTTTTGGACTAATTCCTGGTATTCTCAATTCATCATCAACTCAACCTAAGGTAAGGATGGTTATCTACATAAACATATAAGTCTTCAAATATTGAATTGTGTTTTATTTAAAGAATGAAATCTCTTGATTTTCTTTCAATCATTATGAGACTGTTACATATGTGTTAGAACAGTAGCATTTAAATCTTTATACTCTTGTTGTGTTACTTTATCAATTTGATTTGCTTATGTTTATAATGATTCATTTCAATATCATAATTTGATTACTATTATGGATATGCATTGGATGCATGAGAAATGATGAGATTGGATATGTGATTGCTTACGTATGACTTGGGATTGGGGGGTGTCCTACTGACACTTCTGTCCTTGGGCACCGGAGGGAATAGTATGGGATGTTCTCCGAAGGTGCCTATCGACTCTTTCCTGGGTTATTGGATGACATACATAGGACTGTCTAGTTGGGTGGCTAGGTTTATCCTTGTCGTGTCAGACCCGAATCGGAAGGGCATTGAGACCGAACAACCCGTGGTAGTGTATGGTTGGATGGGCGGTCTAGGCCGGTAACCAATCCGGTAGGGGACATAAACCATGCTACGGATAGCTGAAAGGGGTCATTTATTGGTAGAGTTGCATATGGATAGACTTGGGGTCACGGGCGCTCAAGACCGGTAACCAATCCGTGAGAGGTCGTGAGAGCTTCCCGTTTACTATATGTGGATGACCAATAGGGTTGATGAGTCCGAAATCCGGGATTTCGCTGACTCTAGTGTGAAGGATACCGGAAAGGATCGCCGGGGGCGAGGAATGGACGTATCTGAATCTGACTTGACCGACTGAGTAGATGACTTGCATTGGGCTAGGCTTTACTGTGACATGCGCCAGTACTTGACCAAATGGTGATGTGAGAGAGTGATAACTCTATGAAATAGAGTTAAGATTGATAAAATGATTGCAAAAGGGCTCAAGGCTCGAGGTTATATTAAATAGAAAAGGAATATTCCAAGTCTCCAGACCAAAATATCCCAGTCTGCCAAGTTAATGATTCCATGGAATATTCCTTTTCTATTTAATATAACCTCGAGCCTTGAGCCCTTTTGCAATCATTTTCTCACCTGGGAACGTGGGGAGAGCTTCCCAAAGCAGCTCCTTGGTTAGTGTGAAGGGTACCTCATCAAAGACACTTAGTTTATCATTGATTCTTGTTTTCATCTTCCACACTAAGGTATGACTCCTCATTCCACTCTCTACCCTACCATTTTCTACTCTTTTCTATTGTCACCTTGCTGATGAGACATTGGGAATGGTGCTGCAACCTTGCAACCACCACTCCAAGTGTCTACTCATGTTCAATCCATGATTTCCTTAGCTATTCATTGATGCTATGCTTCTATCTCATGCCTAGCATATGTATTCCATGATTTACCTATTAACATCATGCCATTTGATACCAAACTGAGCTATAGAGTGTATTATGTTCATGTTTAACATTGCCATATGATTCCAATCGAATTTCTATTAGCTCCTCTAACTATTACATGCTATTCCTCATCAATGCAATCAATTCCAACTCATGCCATGATGTTTATCACTTGAACTTGATAGCTCAAATTGGGGCTTTTTATTTAAACCATTGGATTGGGTTAATTTCTTGATTTATAGTGTCCTACTACTGTTGTTAAGTATGCCTCCAAGTTTCAGATTGATCCGAACACCGGAAGACTCATTTTGGATGAAAACCCCCAAAATCCACATTTCTGTCCCGAAGACAATTTTGGTCGATCCTTTTGGTCGATACCATCGACCAAGACCATCGACCAAACTTGTTGCTGACAGCAACCTTGGCCAATTTTGATCCAAATGATATCCGATCCTCCCGACTTCTTTTCTAACTTATTATTGATGTTTGTTTAGGGCATTAACAATTCTATTGGACTATTCTTGGTATTCTCAATTCATCATCAATTCACCCAAGGTAAGGATGGTTATCTCCATAAACATATAAGTCATCAAATATTGAATTGTGCTTTATTTAAATAATGAAATCCCTTAATTTCCTTTCAATCATTATAAGACTGTTACATATGTGTTAGAACAGTAGCATTTAAATCTTTATACTCTTGTTGTGTTACTTTATCATTTTGATTTGCTTATGTTTATAATGATTCGTTTCAATATCATGATTTGATTACTATTATGAATATGCATTGGATGCATGAGCAATGATGAGATTGGATGTGTGATTGCTTACGTATGACTTGGGATTGGGGGGTGTCCTACCGACACTTCTGTCCTTGGGCATCGGAGGGAATAGTATGGGATGTTCTCCGATGGTGCCTATCGACACTCTCCCGAGTTATTGGATGACATACATAGGACTGTCTAGTTGTGTGGCTAGGTTCATCCTTGTCGTGTCAGACCCGAATCGGAAGGGCATTGAGACCGAACAACCCGTGGTAGTGTATGGTTGGATGGGCGCTCTAGGCCGGTAGCCAATCCGGTAGGGGACATAAACCATGCTACGGATACCTGAAAGGGGCCATTTATTGGTAGAGTTGCATATGGATGGACTTGGGCTCACGAGCGCTCAAGACCGGTAACCAATCCGTGAGAGGACGTGAGAGCTTCCCGTTTACTATATGTGGATGACCAATAGGGTTGATGAGTCCGAAATCCGGGATTTCGCTGACTCTAGTGTGAAGGATACCGGAAAGGATCGCCGGGGGCGAGAATGGACGTATCTGAATCTGACTCGACCAACTGAGTAGATGACTTGCATTGGGCTAGGCTTTACTGTGACATGCGCCAGTACTTGACCAAATGGTGATGTGAGAGAGCGGTGACCGATCCCCTTACCACGGCTTTTTGATGACTTTACCGATCTTCCCCGGGCATTCCCAAGATATGGAAATGATTGAGTGACTGACGACCCAGAGAAGTACGGTGCTATGACTTAAAGCATGTCTACCCTAGAGACTAGAATTCATAGAGTTAGACTCATAATTACATCATATGTTCCATATCGCATTGCATTATTATATGTTCTGAATGTGTATGATTTCTAATTATGGAATAACTTCCTTGCTGAGTTCTTCGAACTCATTCCTTTTGTGCAAATGTTTTAGATTATATTCCAGGTACTGAAGATTACGATGGCACCTCCTATGAGGCGGACTATGATTCCACATACTACCCTCCGGGTAGTGGCGTCGATGAGGATCAGTATATTGGAGCCGAGGAGGATTACTATCCGCATCAGGGTTAGCCCCACAGTTGTGCGGGAGCGGCAGCGTTGGGTTTACTTCATCTGTACTGTTGAGGAGACTACCATTAGTATAGAAGAAACCCTAGCATAGTGCCCCATTCCCCTGGTGTATTTGTGGAACCTTGGATCTTGTAACTAACTTATCTTTGGGATTATCTTTTGACACTTGGACATGTATTTGATGTTATCACACTTATTTTCCGCTGCTCTGAGAGAGTGGTTATGATACCTTCTCTCACCCTTATGATTATGTTTATACTTCAAGGTTATGGTGTTCCGCACTCTGATTTAGTTAATCTTATCTTATTCATGATACTTAGTATTAACTGTTTTTACCATTGATTATTACTGTTCATGATTATGTTACCGTGTATGTGGGAGGCATGGACCTCAGATCATTGATCCTTGGACTGTGGATCACATCCCGGGTATTCCAAATGGGGTACCGGCTGGGTGGATGTGACATATTGGTATCAGAGCCCAAGATCAAGTGGAACCCCGACCACAGAGACGGTGACGGAACATTCCGAGTCACAGATCCGAAAGTGACTAAAGTGCTCTTAGAAGTGAATAACAGATAACCTGGACTAGGAACCAAAATATTGAAACATAATTTGACTCATGAATAAGACACAATAATATAGACAAAATAAATGAACTTCATTGATATCATAAGGGAATTTTTACAAGTTTGAAAAAGGAAATACATCCATGATGACATAAAAGAAAATTCCTAGTACTGTCTATGTAGGTGAGTGACTCCTGCGATCTGTCTGATCCCTCCTAGATCTGAACTCCTCCTCCAGCCGTGCAAACCTCTCACTGAGGGTGCACATGTGTAACTCCATCCTCTCCTGCCGAGCCTCGATCCTCTCAAGAATAGAGTAAATCGATGACTGATGAGAAGCCACATCTGGAGCCTCAGAAGTCGTGTGTGATGGGCCTCCGACCTCAGTAAATCGTGGAGCGGGAACCTCCTCATGTCTCGGAGCCTCCTCATGACCCTGATCATCATCCTCACTATGCTCATCATCGTCACCATCATCATCATCATCAGTACTATCATCCTCCGAGTCGTCATCTCCTGATGCATCATCAATATCATCCTCATCTTCTGATCTGGCTGCATCCTGGAGCCCCATCTTCCTGATCAACCATGTACCAATGGGCTCACCTAAATCTCGACCCTGAATCATAGGTGTATGCTCCAAGTCCACACCAAAGTACTCAAAGATACGAGTCAAGAGTCGGCCGAAAGCCAAGTTCCTATCCCCAGGAAACTCGATCCGATCAATCATGACATTTTGCATGATGTATGCTAAATCTATTTGTACTCCAGTATACATACTATAAATGACCAGTGCCTCCATCGCCGACACTTTGCTATGATGCTCTGCCTTCGGAATGATGTTTCGCCCGACGATGCGAGCGATAACTCTAGCTGAAGGACGCATCGCGGTACCACACCGGGGCATATAGCAGTCAATGTCATCCCATAGAGTCATGCATACCTCGTGTACCTCATTGGGAAGAAGAGCCTCGGTGATATCTGTGCCGGTGGGAATCCACCAACGGGAATCTCGTACGATCGGTATATCTAAGATGCGAGCCAGTGTCCTCGTAGTGAAACTGATCTGTTTACCTCCGACCATGGAATCCATGACAATCCTAGAACCATCCCTCGGATCATCCTCTATACGGTAAGTCAGATTACTATAGAAGTATCTGATAAGATCTGGGTAGACTGGCTGTGCCGTAGTGAATAAGTGAAGCCAATCCATAGCCTCTAATCTCTCTCGGATGCAAAATATCTCTAAATCATCCACATCCACCAATCGTCCGTGCTCGATCGGTATATCATGGAAATAATGTTCGTGTAGAAACTTCGCCATAAGAGTAGTGAAATGCTCCTCGTCTATGACCTCAGCCCGGGGAACAAGTCCTCTACCCCTATCCACTCGTCTCCCTCCTCTAGGCATGGTGGATCTGTTGAAACAAGGAAAGAAACTCATTGGATTAGTCCAGTGTGTGATTGTTAGAGGAAGGGCATTTTCGTAAATTTTCAGAAAATTTTCGATTTTAGTGAAATTTTGATTTGATCATTCTAACATATGCATAAGACCTGTACAAACATGCTAGAATACTTCCTCTGTTGAAAATTCATCTTTTTGACATATTTAAAGTAAAAATTCAGAAAGTAAGAGAGAGAAAAACCCCTCTTTGGGCTTGCATTTGTGATTTTTGAAAAATGGGGATTTGACCGAATGGAGAGTGGGAACACTTTCCCCATAGTAGATCAGTGTTGTAGAAATTTGTTTCATGTCAAAATTCCTTTTGGTTTGGAAATGAGACAAGTGCTTGTAAAGTTGAGTTTTTGTGAAATGAATAGTGTTTTGGTAACCAAAATAGATGCAATCTTGTGTTTGGAACTTAATCTTACTTGAAAAGTTATGAAAACATGTTTCTAATCATTTATATGTATGATTCTGACCATTGGCTACAAGTATTATTCGGTTTTATTGAAGAACACAACAATGGTGAATGAAGTTTACAAGAAAAGAGAAAAAGAAAGAGAACCTACTTGTGTTGATGATCAAGTGAGATTATCAAGAAGGATTGAAGCCTTGAATCAAGTCCTAGCACTTTTGAAAACCCTAGAAAATCGCTTTCTCCAGAGCTAAACTCGAAATGGTTGAGTGAGAAATGAAAATGAAATGAGAAGTGGGCCCTTTAAATCTGATTTTCGCGCAGAATTTATTTTGGTCGATCCTTTTGGTCGATACCATCGACCAAGAAGCATCGACCAAAATTCATCATTTTTCTGCATTGGGTTATTTTGGGAATTTTTGATTCTTTGACTCATTTCCTTTGGATTTTGATCAATGCTGATTTATTTGACTGTTATATTGATAATTCTAACCATGATTTGGTTATCCTATTCATTGGCCAAGTTGTCTTTGTCAAATTTGAAATTTTGGTATCCTTATCTTTGATCCTTGCAGAATGGTCTTACTTAGAAATCGTTTCGTCGGATCCGGAAGCAACAGAAACGAAGAAACCCCTGCTGGGGGCTCTGATCAGCAGACACAGGAAGATAACCCCACCACGAATGGCATTCCTGGTGCCCTCGATATCGGAAGCTTTAGAGATATCGCCAGCATCATGACCAACATGATGCAACAGCAGGCTGCCCAATTTAATCAAATGATGACTGGTTTTGCTACCCTTCGCAATGAGAACCGTGCCGGAGTTGGAACTTCTGGAGCCGCAGCCCCTCTTGTGGAAAGATTCATCGGGACACCCCACACCCGATTGATGGAAAGTTTCTTAAAGTTGCAAGTACCTTCCTTTACTAGTGTGACAAAAGACACCCTCTTTCCGAACAAGTGGCTTCGTGAGTTGGAGAAGGCCTTCAGACATTTGCAATGTTCTGATGCCCAGAAAGTGTTGTTTGCCGAGCAGAAGCTTCAGCAAGAAGCTGATGCATGGTGGGCTTCCACTAGGCCTATCCTTGAGACCTTGAATGGTGGTGTTGTTACCTGGGAGAAATTTAAGGAAGCTTTTTGCAAGAACTACTTTCCGGAAGCTGTAAAGGATGCAAAGGAGGCCGAGTTCATGGCCTTAGTACAAGGTACTTTGTCTATGCTTGAGTATCAGCAGAAATTTGAAGAACTTTTCTTCTTCGCCCCCGAATCTATTAAGTCTGAAGAAGCCAAGGCGAAAAAGTTTTTCAAGGGTTTGCGACCTTCTATTAAGGCATACCTCACTGTCTTGCCTCTTGAAGGATATGCTCAGGTGGTTCAAAACTCGAAGAAGCTTAAAGAAAATGAAAAGGAAAATGCTCGAGTTCAGAAACCCTGGCAACCTAGACCTTCTGGATTTGTGGACCACACTGATCGGTGTTTTGCTAGACCCGCTCCTTATCCCGCACCCTCTGTCAGCCAGAAATTTTGGTCGAATCCTAATTCCCTTCCCGTGAGCTATTATGGTCGGTCCAGTGGAGCCAGACCTCAGGGAGCTACTTATCCTCCTAGGCCTGGGATGGTGAATCCTAGACCAGCTTATCAGAGACCTTCCCCTGCTGCAGCTCCTATTGGACCGAAGGATACTACTTGCTTCCTCTGCTAGCAAGCAGGCCATTATGCTCGTTTCGCCCCAAGAAGTCCGTGCAACCTCAAGCTCCCGTAGTGAAGAGTATTCCCGCTGCTACTCTGCCCCTCCCCTCGGGCAAGTGTTTAGCATATCCGGTACCGAGCAAGACCCCCGCCACGATGTTGTAACTGTACTGTTAGTAGCTTCTCTTCCCGCATTTGTATTATTTGATACGGGTGCATCACATTCATTCATATCATCTACTTTTGCCTTGAGAAGTAACTTGGCACCTCGATGTTTATCTAGTCATTTATCTATTTGTACCCCTGTTGGGTCTTTGTTAAACTAGATAAAGTGTTAGAAGATTGTTCTGTTTTGATTTGTGGAAGGAATCAAGGCAAATCTTGTATTGTTTGACATGAGAGATTTTGATGGGGGGGGGGGGGAGGGGGGCGGCGGGGGGGGGGGGGGGGGGGCGGGGGGGGCGGCCGGCGGGGGTTTAAGACAGCGTTCGGAACAAGGTACGGACATTATGAATTTAAAGTGATGCCTTTCGGCTTAACTAATGCCCCCGCCGTGTTCATGGACCTCATGAACCGAGTATTTCACGATGTACTCGATAAATTTGTAATCGTTTTCATTGATGACATCTTGATTTACTCAAAGAATGAGGAAGAGCATGCGGAGCACCTGAATCGCACGTTGCAAAGGTTGAGAGAAAAGAAACTCTATGCTAAATTTAGCAAGTGTGACTTTTGGCTCTCAAGGGTAGTATTTCTTGGCCATGTTGTTTCAGTTGAGGGTATTCGTGTTGACCCAGAGAAAGTCTAAACTGTTATCGATTGGGAAAGACCAAAGACCGTGACTCGAGATAAGATGTTTTCTTGGATTAGCGAGGATACTACCGGAGATTCATTGAAAACTTTTCTAGGTTGGCTGCCCCTATGACTAAGCTAACTAGAAAAGAAGAGAAGTTTGTCCGGACCGATTCTTGTGAGAAGAACTTCGAAGAGCTGAAAGTTAGATTGACAAGCGCTCCGGTTCTGACTATACCTGATAGTTCCGGTGGATTGACGGTCTACACTGATGCTTCTAAAATCGGTTTGGGCTGCCTGTTGATGCAACACGGAAAGGTAGTGGCTTATGCCTCTCGACAACTAAAGGATTATGAGCGGAACTACCCCACTCATGACTTAGAGCTTGCTGCTGTGGTGTTTGCTTTGAAAATTTGGAGACACTATCTTTGCGGTGAGAAGATCGCCATCTTTATTGATCATAAAAGCTTGAAATACTTCTTCACCCAGAAGGAGTTGAATATGAGACAGAGAAGATGGTTGGAATTGGTCTCGACTATGATTGTGACATCCAAAACCACCCGGGTAAAGCAAATGTAGTGGCGGATGCTCTTAGTAGAAAGAGTCAAAGAAAAGAGTTGGATTTAAATGCTTTGAGTCGGCCTTTGTTGTCCTCGATGGAAAGATTTGGTTTGGAAGTGGTCCCTAAGGGTTCGGATTGCATTCTCTATGCCATGACTGCAAGATCCTCCCTTAGAGATAGAATTGTTGCCTTGCAAAGTTCTGATCTAGAGTTGAAAGAGAAGATTGATAAAATTGCCTCGAATTCAGAAATGGACCCTGCTTTTAGTACATCTATGGATGGTACCTTATTGTTTAGAGGTAGACTCTGTGTGCCCGCTGTTGATGAAATCAAGAAGGAAATATTGAAAGAAGCACACCAGTCCATCTTTACAGTACACCCTGGAAGTACCAAAATGTACAAGGACTTAAGGGAACATTTTTGGTGGAATGGTTTGAAAGCAGACGTTGAAGACTTTGTTGCCAGGTGTGAAACTTGCCAACGTGTGAAAGCTGTTCGCCAACCCCCATCTGGATTACTTCAGCCCCTTCCTATTCCTAGTTGGAAGTGGGAAGATATCTCAATGGACTTTGTGACTAGCTTGCCGCGGACGAGTAAGGGAAATGACATTGTGTGGGTGATTATTTTAAGGGGGGGAGAATGTGAAATCCTGCCTAATCCTAACCTTGCTACTGTGCCAAATCCATACCTACCATATACATTGTTCAATTTATTCTCTGTCGTATGAGTTGCCTAGTTTCATTTGGTAGAAGTTTACCCCGAAGCTGATCTATTTTCCCTACGATTTCTTCTTGTGCCTTCTATTCCCTTTGATAGGAGGGTGGTCCTAAGTCATTCCCATGATTGATTTTCTATACATGCTATTGTATAGAGGATCTCCATGCACTCAATAATGATCCTTCTACCCCTGTTGTTGTAGAGTGGACCTCCATACACCCTATAACCTTGTGAACTCTCCACATGATGATTTCTAAGAGAAATCAAGTGTGATCTTCATGATTTGTTATTCCTTCTAATTGTTTCAAGACTTCAAGCTTTTCATCTCTTGTTTTCAATCGAAGGTTAGTAATCTCTCATGTGTTGTATTGATCTACTTTTACTATGTTTTATTCTTTATGATTGAGACTATGAAGAAGATGTTGCATCCTTGCAACCATCTCTCTACAATCTCTTTTCATTTTTAAAGGTTTTATGATCTTTATATTGATCTTCACCATGATCCTTATGAAATCTTCATAAAGCCATGATGGTACTTTACTCTTATTATGTTTTATTCTTTGTGATTGAGACTATGAAGAAGATGCTGCATCCTTGCAACCATCTCTCAACAATCTCTTTTCATTTTAAGGTTTTATGATCTTCATATTGATCTTCACCATGATCCTTGTGAAATCTTCATGGAGCCATGATCATACTTCCGATTTGATTTCAAAGCATATGAGATTTATTCCTTGTTTTTCTTACAAAAGATTTATTGTTAAGTGTTTTCCGAAGATTTTGGGAGAAGAAAAGTCAAGATAAGAGCGAAATACCACCATCTCCTTAGAAGCTTAGTACTCTCCCAATTTCAAGGACGAAATTATTTTAAGGTTGGGAGAATGTAACATCCAGCCCAAACCTAGCCCGGACACCCTATTTATTTTGGGATAAAGAAAGACTGGTTCAATGTTAGACCTTAAAAGTTGGACTTTAATTTCAATATTATTATCTTTGAAAACCTTAGGAAGCCATGCCAGACCTTTCCCTTAGGGTAGACCTGTACTGTCTGGCCTTATCCTAACCTTGACCCGGCCCGGGACCTGTTATGTTTATAGGTCCAAAGACCCAAAGTGGGGGAAAATGAGACTTGTGGGCCCTTTTGGTTGTTGATTTGGTGTCGGACCCCAAGCCCTTGGACATTGACGATGATGCCCCTCACTTGAGAGCATTGTCAGTGTTAGTTTTGAATCTGCGCACCGAAGAGGGGTGAATTAGTTGAAATACCAAATGAACTCCTGTGCTCAATCCGAATATATTTCCTGAAACTAGACTTCTTGATGGACTTGTAGGAGAAAACCCCACTCAATTTGACCCCATATAGCCCTCCAAATCCCTGTCCGAAGTTGCTGAACTTTGTCTGGAAAATCCTGCTTGCGCATCAAAGAAGGTGAGCTTAGTTGGTGGACCTAATGACCTCCCATGCTTGATCCAAAAGTATTTCTGGAAACTAGACTTCTTTATTGACTTGTAGGAGAAAACCTCACTCGATTTGACCTTGTATAGCCCTCCGAATCCCTGTTCGAAGTTGCTGAACTATTTCTGGATTTTCTGCTGAAACCTGTTACCTGTTTTGGTCGATCCTTTTGGTCGATCCCATCAACCAAGACCAACGACCAAAGTTACCCAGAATCGAGAAAAAGATGCTTTTTGGATATTCCTTCATCTATTTAAGTGAAACCTCGAACCTAGAACGATATTTCACTCATTTCAACACCTGAAAACGTGGGAAGGCTCCTCTTAGGCTCCTCCTTGGCTTGGGTGATGACCTTATACAAGAATCATTGTCTCTCTTCTCCAACTACCATCTTCCAAGGTATGATTCCTTCTCTTGCTCTCTATCCTACCCACTTCTCTTCTTCTTTTTACTGATGAGACCATGGCCAAGGTGCTGCAACCTTGCAAACACCTTGCCATGAACGTCTCTTCACTTTTATACTTTCTTTTCCTTCATTCTTGCTATGCCTCACTTGCATCTTGATCCTTACATATACATTACCATGATTCCTTGCTTAACAACTTGATTTCTTATTCTAAACTGAGATGTGGAGTATGATTAGTCTAATCTCTGGCTTGCAAATGATTGTAATCATGTTCCTAACCTATTCCCCAACTAATTCTCTAGCTTCCCTTTCAATTACATCAATTTCTCATAAATGCTAGGATTCTTGTCTTTAGAACATAGGACCTCAATTTGGGGGTTTTCATTTGGACCATTGGATTGTGATAATACTTGCTAGGTAGTGTTCTTACATTTTTATTAATCATCCCTCTAAGTTTCGAATCGATCCGAACCCCGGAAGACCCATTTTGGACCAAAATCCCCAAAATCCACTATTTTGTCCAGAAGACAATTTTGGTCAATCCTTTTGGTCGATACCATCGACCAAGACCATCGACCAAACTTGTTGCTGACAGCAACCTTGCTCCGTTTTGATCCATTTGACATCCGATCTTCCCGACTTCTTCTCTAACTTATTATTGATGTTTGTTTAGGGTCTTAAGAATTCTTTTGGACTAATTCTTGGTATTCTCAATTCATCATCAATTCAACCCAAGGTAAGGATGGTTATCTCCATAAACATATAAGTCATCAAATATTGAATTGTGTTTTATTTAAAGAATGAAATCTCTTTATTTTATTTCAATCATTATGAGACTGTTATATATGTGTTAGAAACAGAGCATTTAAATATTTCTACTCTTGTTGTGTTACTTTATCAATTTGATTTGCTTATGTTTATAATGATTCGTTTCAATACCATGATTTGATTACTATTATGGATATGCATTGGATGCATGAGAAATGATGAGATTGGATATGTGATTGCTTACGTAGGACTTGGGATTGAGGAGTGTCCTATTGACGCTTCTGTCCTTGGGCACCAGAGGGAATAGTATGGGATGTTCTCCGAAGGTGCCTATCGACTCTCTCCCGGGTTATTGGATGACATACATAGGACTGTCTAGTTGGTTGGCTAGGTTTATCCTTGTCGTGTCAGACCCGAATCGAAAGGGCATTGAGACCGAACAACCCGTGGTAGTGTATGGTTGGATGGGCGCTCTAGGCCGGTAACCAATCCGGTAGGGGACATAAACCATGCTATGGATACCTGAAAGGGGCCATTTATTGGTAGAGTTGCATATGGATAGACTTGGGCTCAAGGGCGCTCAAGACCGGTAACCAACCCGTGAGAGGACGTGAGAGCTTCCCGTTTACTATATGTGGATGAGGGGATAACCTATTTGGATTACCCGGGGAGTGAATTACAGTCCCGCCGATCAAGTTTAGGAGCGATCATAGTCACTTAGCACAATAATATAATCAAAAGCAAGAACAATTCCTTGTATCCAAATAATTTAATAATAAAAGTCGAGAAATTACCTCGGAAGGATTCACAAATAACATCAGAGTGCGGAAAGGATTTCATTAGTATAAACAATCAAGTTTGAAAAGGAGGGAGGAAACCCATCCTATAATATTAGCGGAAGATGAAACGACTAAAAGTAAAGGTTACAACCGATTCACCAAATAACAAGTGAAACAACTAAGCTATAGTCCCGCCAAGTAAAAGGTTAAAAAAGGAATTAGGCGACATCTCGTCCCTAACACATAAGTATAAGACTGAACTGCTACAAACAAGTCCCGATCTTGGTCTACTCGTCTTTATTATAAGCAATCAAAATGATAAGAGGACACAACAAGAGTATAAAGATTTAAATGCTACTGTTCTAACACATATATAACAGTCTTATAATGATTGAAAGAAAATAAGGGATTCCATTCTTTAAATAAAACACAATTCAATATTTGATGACTTATATGTTTATGGAGATAACCATCCTTACCTTAGGTTGAGTTGACGATGAATTGAGAATACCAGGAATTAGTCCAAAAGAATTGTTAAGACCCTAAACAAACATCAATAATAAGTTAGAGAAGAAGTCGGGAAGATCGGATGTCAAACGGATCAAAACGGAGCAAGGTTGCTGTCAGCAACAACTTTGGTCGATGGTCTTGGTCGATGGTATCGACCAAAAGGATCGACCAAAATTGTCTTCGGGACAGAATAGTGGATTTTGGGGATTTTGGTCCGAAATGGGTCTTCCGGGGTTCGGATCGATCTGAAACTTGGAGGGATGATTAATAACAATGTAAGAACACTACCTAGCAAGTATTATCACAATCCAATGGTCCAAATGAAAACCCCCAAATAGAGGTCCTATGTTCTAAAGACAAGAATCCTAGCATTCATGAGAAATTGATGTAATTGAAAGGGAAGCTAGAGAATTAGTTGGGGAATAGGTTAGGAACATGATTACAATCATTTGCAAGCCAGAGATTAGACTAATCATACTCCACATCTCAGTTTAGTATAAGAAATCAAGTTGTTAAGCAAGGAATCATGGTAATGTATATGTAAGGATCAAGATGCAAGTGAGGCATAGCAAGAATGAAGGAAAAACAAGTATAAATGGGAATAGACGTTCATGGCAAGGTGTTTGCAAGGTTGCAGCACCTTGGCCATGGTCTCATCAGTAAAAAGAAGAAGAGAAGTGGGTAGGATAGAGAGCAAGAGAAGGAATCATACCTTGGAAGATGATAGTTGGAGAAAAGAGACAATGATTTTTGTAGAAGATCATCACCCAAGCCAAAGAGGAGCATAAGAGGAGCCTTCCCACGTTCTCAGGTGTTGAAATGAGTGAAATATCGTTCTAGGTTTCACTTAAATAGAAGAAGGAATATCCAAAAAGCATCTTTTTCTCGATTCAGGTAACTTTGGTCGTTGGTTTTGGTTGATGGCATCAACCAAAAGGATCGACCAAAACAGTAAATGATGTTTCACCAGAAAATCCAGAAATAGTTCAGCAACTTTGAACAGGGATTCGGAGGGCCATACAAGGTCAAATTGAGTGAGGTTTTCTACTACAAGTCAATAAAGAAGTCTAGTTTCCAGAAATACTTTTGGATCAAGCATGGGAGGTCATTAGGTCCACCAAATAAGCTCACCTGCTTCGATGCGCAAGCAGGATTTTCCAGACATAGTTCAACAACTTCGGACAGGGATTTGGAGGGCTATATGGGGTCAAATGGAGTGGGGTTTTCTCCTACAAGTCCATCAAGAAGTCTAGTTTCGGGAAATATAATCGGATTGGGCACAGGAGTTCATTTGTTATTTCAACTAATTCACCCCTCTTCGGTGCGCAGATTCAAAACTAACACTGACAATGCTCTCAAGTGAGGGGCATCATCGTCAATGTCCAAGGGCTTGGGCTCCGACGCCAAATCAACAATCAAAAGGGTCCACAAGTCTCATTTCCCCCCACTTCGGGTTTTCGGACCTACAAACATAACAGGTCCCGGGCCAGGTCAAGGTTAGGATAAGGCCAGACATTACAGATCTACCCTAAGGGAAAGGTCTGACATGGCTTCCTAAGGTTTTTCAAAGATAATAATATTGAAATTAAAGTCCAACTTTTAAGGTCTAACATTGAACTACTCTTTCTTTATCCCAAAATAAATAGGGTGTCCGGGCCAGATTTGGGCTGGATGTTACATTCTCCCACCCTTAAAATAATTTCGTCCTCGAAATTGTGAGAGTACTAGGCTTCTAAGGAGATGGTGGTACTTCGTTCTTATCTTGACTTTTCTTCTCCTAAAATCTCCGGAAAACACTTAACAATAAATCTTTTGTAAGAAAAACAAGGAATAAATCTAATATGCTTTGAAATCAAATCGGAAGTATGATCATGGCTTCATGAAGATTTCACAAGGATCATGGTGAAGATCAATATGAAGATCATAAAACCTTAAAATGAAAAGAGATTGTAGAGAGATGGTTGCAAGGATGCAGCATCTTCTTCATAGTCTCAATTACAAAGAATAAAACATAAATAGAGTAAAGTACCATCATGGCTTTATGAAGATTTCATAAGGATCATGGTGAAGATCAATATGAAGATCATAAAACCTAAAAAAATGAAAAGACATTGTAGAGAGATGGTTGCAAGGATGCAGCATCTTCTTCATAGTCTCAATCACAAAGAATAAAACATAGTAAAAGTATATCAATACAACACATGAGAGATTACTAACCTTCGATTGAAAACAAGAGATGAAAAGCTTGAGGTCTTGAAACAATTAGAAGGAATAACAAATCATGAAGATCACACTTGATTTCTCTTAGAAATCATCATGTGGAGAGTTCACAAGGTTATAGGGTGTATGGAGGTCCACTCTACAACAGCAGGGGTAGAAGAATCATTATAGAGTGCATGGAGATCCTCAATACAATAGCATGTATAGAAAATCAATCATGGGAATGGCTTAGGACCACCCTCTTATCAAAGGGAATAGAAGGCACTAGAAGAAATCGTAGGGAAAATAGATCAGCTTCGGGGTAAACTTCTACCAAATGAAACTAGGCAACTCATACGACAGAGAATAAATTGAACAATGTATATGGTAGGTATGGATTTGGCATAGTAGCAAGGTTAGGATTAGGCGGGATTTCACATTCTCCCCCCTTAAAATAATTTCGTCCTCGAAATTGAAAGCATACCTGGACTTCCAATACGATGAGGAAACTTCTTCAGGGTGTGATTGTTCCACCAAATCTTTACCAAGGGAAAGGAAAGTACAACGAGAAATAGGTCCAATAGGTAAAGAAGGTTACAGATTTCCTTAGCTATTCATTGATGATATGCATCTATCTCATGCCTAGCATATGTATTCCATGATTTACCTATTAACATCATGCCATTTGATACCAAACTGAGCTATAGAGTGTATTATGTTCATGTTTAACATTGCCATATGATTCCAATCGAATTTCTATTAGCTTTTTTAAATATTACATGCTATTCCTCATCAATGCAATCAATTCCAACTCATGCCATGATGTTTATCACTTGAACTTGATAGCTCAAATTGGGGATATTTATTTAGACCATTGGATTGGGTTAATTTCTTTATTTATAGTGTCCTACTACTGTTGTTAAGTATGCCTCCAAGTTTCAGATTGATCCGAACACCGGAAGACTCATTTCGGATGAAAACCCCCAAAATCCACATTTCTGTCCCGAAGACAATTTTTGTCGATCCTTTTGCTCGATACCATCGACCAAGACCATCGACCAAAGTTGTTGCTGACAACAACCTTGGCCAGTTTTGATCCAAATTGTTGGTAATACTCCATATATCAATATTGTTTAATTGACGGGGAAAAGATTCCTTACCAGGATACGCTTTCCCTTACTTGAAGTATTCGCAGCGGAAGTCTAGATCCACGTTCTCGTTCAACCACCAAAGCTCTACCGGGGTGATTCCACAATCACTAGGAAAGGGAATGATATTCACAACCCAAATGCCGTGGATTAATGGAATGAAGATCAAAAGCGAGGAAAGGAAAAAAACTTTCTTGGCCTGCGATTCTATGAGAGAGGGAGAGATGGAGCCGTCGTTTCTCTGAGATTCGCTCGTACGAATGAATCACACACTTACTCACTAATGCGGTGGTTACCAAAATATATAACCCTATTTTGTAACCGCCCTAATAGTGAGTTTCCAATATTGCCCTTGGGCATTTAATTTATTAATTATATTAATAAATTCCAACAGCTCCCACTTGCACAAGGGCAAGTGTTAATCTTTCAATGTGTCCCAGACACACATGTATATCCCAAATATACACATTCAATCTCTCTGCTATGTATCCCAGATATATAGACCTCTTGTGTCCCAGACACACATGTATATCCCAGATATACATATTCAATCTCTCTGCTATGTATCCCAGATACATAGACCTCTTGTGTCCCAGACACACATGTATATCCCAAATATACGTATTCAATCTCTCTGCTATGTATCCCAGATACATAGACCTCTTGTGTCCCAGACACTAATATCCACAAGTTATACTGGCAAAATGGGTTGTGCGACCGGTGATATACCTGCACGCGTGAGCCCCAAACTAGAAACCTTCCCAGAAGGCCAGAATGGCACATCACTCATAGAAACAAATCAAATAAGCATTAGTATAACACAATGTCCTAGGTTTATTCAAACTCACCAGACTAAAGGTATCTCGATCCCTCTGAAAGATCACCTTCTTGTCCTTAAAATGTTCATTACTGTAACACATACAGTTGGCGCCAGCAAGCACTTTTTAGGGTGCAGTTGAATCAAACCATTCCTTTCGCCCCAGACCATCACTACACTTAGGATTGACTCCTTTCCCGGTAGTGCCCCTTTAGGTCGAATTAATCATGACCATAGGTAACACCCCAAAGTAGCCACATCAACCCTTCGTTTCATGATGTCGTCGAAAGTCACTAAGAACACTAATGGACCATAAGGTCCAAGACTCACACAATGAGAGGAGCAGGGATCCATCCTCTTATTTCCAATGATCGCTAAGCACACATAGTATGATATATGTGCTATGGTGGAGCATTCTATATACAATAGAACGTATGTCCATCTCAACACCATACAGGTCTTAGTCTAGTCGCAACCTCTTGCGCCTAACCCGAGTTTCTTTATTGTCGCCACCCTAGCGCCACATAAAGTACTCGCACTGGCACTTATAGGCAACATGAATAGTGGGAACATTCATGTCGATTCTCTTCACAATAGAGAAACTCATTTTGATTCCAAATCAAGGCGACATCATGATTATGAATTGACCTACACAAAGTCATTCACAATCCGTCTCATCTCTGCTCGCCTCCAAGGCGCCAGAGGCGAATGCTCGTGTGAGTGAGCCATTCTCTTGCCTATTGACATATCTTGTTTTATGCTAGAAGAAACACAATCACACAGAAAGTGAATAAGAATAATGCTGGAATGAACTCATATTACTCATTAATAAGAAAGTCTCAGTACAAAAAAAAGTCACAATCTACGCAAGCCCAAGGATTTTACATGAGAAATAAAAACATCCTTGGTTATAGGTTTGGTAAGAGGGTCAGCTACCATCTGACTAGTAGATATGTGCTTTAAGTACAACTTTCTTCCTTGATGTAATGTCTCTAATAAAGTGATATCTCAACTGTATATGTTTGGTCTTCCCACGATACTTGGGGTCCTTGACATAGCTAAGAGCTGCTGTACTATCACAGTAGACAAGGGCAGCCTCTTTGGATGTCATCACAATCCCAGTATGTCGAAGGAATCTCCTCAACCAAACAGCCTCTTGAACCGCAGCTGAGCATGCCACATACTCTGCTTCCATGGTCGAGAGGGATATACAAGCCTACTTCTTGCTACACCACGAAATGGCCCCGCCATTCAGCAAGAAAGCATATCCATAGGTTGATTTGCGCTCATCGATGTCTCCAGCCCAGTTGGCATCACTATAGCCAACTAACCGCAAATCCAATCCTTGGTAACACAACATGTTGTTACTCGTTCCTCTGAGATATCTCAATATCCTCTTGACTGCTTTCCAGTGCTCTATGCCTGGGTTTGATTGGTATAGACTAATCAAACCCACTACATAACAAATATCTGGCCTAGTACACATCATAGCGTACATAAGGCTACCCACTGCACTGGAAAATGGAACTCTTTCCATCTTGGTTTTCTCCTCTGGAGTCTTAGGACCCATATCAAGGCTCAAATGCAAACCCTTCTCCATTGGAGTATCATATGGTTTGCAGTTGTGCATCTGGTATCTCGTCAAGACATTGTCAATATAGGTCTCTTGAGATAAACCCAGTAATCTCTTTTGCCTATTTCTGACAATCTTGACACCAATCACATAGCTTGCTTCACCCATGTCCTTCATATCAAATACGGAGGACAACCATTTCTTAATGGTTTCCAATAGCTCCTTGCTATTGCTAGCCATAAGTATGTCATCTACGTACAGTGTCAGAATGACATAATTATTATCAAATCTCTTGATGTAAACACAGTGGTCTTCCTCAAGCATGGAAAAACCATTTTCCATCATAGCTTGGTGGAAGCGCACATTCCACCTGTCTAGATGCTTGCTTTAAGCCATATATGGACTTCTTAAGCTTGCACACTTTGCGCTCACGTCCATTTGCTTCAAAACCTTGAGGTTGATCCATATAGATCTCTTCCTCAAGTTCTCCATTGAGAAAAGCAGTTTTTACATCCATCGATAAAGCTCCAAGTCCAACCGAGCAACAATGGCTAGTATGAGGCGAATTGAGGCAAACCTAACCACGGGGGAAAAAGTTTCCTCATAATCAACGCCCTCTCGTTGGGTGTAGCCCTTAGCCACTAAATGAGCCTTGAATCTCTCAATAGATCCATCCGCCATTCTTTTGGTCTTGAGAACCCACTTGTTCCCAATTGCCTTTCGGCCTGGCGGCAAGTCAACCAAGTCCCAGACATGATTAACTTTCATCGACTCCAACTCTTCCTTTATTGCTTTCAACCATTCATTTGAGCTTGACCGCGCAAGAGCTTCCTGCACGCTCTTTGGTTCATGCTCATCGACTGAAGTCATCTCACAGTCGATCTCTTCAGGAGTTACCATGTAGGCTTCATCCTCTATGTTGAAACGTCGACGAGGAACTAACCCGCGCCCAATACGGCGCAAGTGCATGTCAGATCGCTCACCGTCTAAGGTAGCTATCACATCTGCACTCCCACTCCCACTAGGATCTTCCGGATGAACCCCGGGTTCATTATCCGGAATCTGAATCCCCGGAGTGACAAGACCACTATCTTGTATCTCAAAGAATTCCGATGATTCTTTGTTAACTCCTGAAAGAGATGGAAAATCATTCTCCAAGAATGTTGCATCCCTAGACTCAAGTTCCGTTCTCCTCTCACTCTCATCTAGTCCAATGAAGACATGGCCCTTTGAGGGTTCAGAATATCTCACAAAGATACACTTTCTTCCTCTGGGTCCAAGCTTTCCATTTTGGTGAGAAGTAGAGTGAACATATGCTGCACATCCCCATGCGCGCAAGTAACTCAAATCTGGCTTCCTTCCGGTCCACAACTCATATGGTGTGGAAGGAACCGATTTGGTTGGAACTCTGTTGAGGATATAGGCCATGATCAGCAAAGCATCTCCCCAATAAGAGATGGGTAGATTTGCCTGCGCCATCATGGATCTCACCATGTCTAGCAAGGTTCTATTCCTCCTCTCAGCAACCCCATTTTGCTGTGGAGTCCCTGGAATAGTAAGTTTTCTAGATATCCCCTTTTCATCACATAACCCTTTGAACATATCGGAGAGATACTCTCTACCTCTATCCGTTCTAAGAGTTTTAATCCTTTTATCTGACTGATTCTCAACCAAGCTCATGAATTTCTTAAAACATTCCAGAGCTTCTGACTTATGAGAAATTAGATAAATGTGACCATACCTTGTATAGTCATCTATGAATGTGATGAAATAAGACTGTCCTTTTCTAGTATGCACATTCATGGGTCCACACACATCTGAATGGATAAGTTCTAAAGGAAGAGAGGCTCTCAAAGCCTTTTTAAATGGTTTTCTAGTTGCTTTTCCTGCTAGACATGACTCATTGGTTGGCAAATTAGATAGTGAACCTTGGCCTAAGAGACCTTCTCTTGCCAACCTGTTCATCCTATCTAAGCCAATATGTCCTAGTCTAGCATGCCACAAATTTGAATCAATACACACAGTATTTTGGCAAACAAAAGCACTACTAGAATTAAATGAATAATTAATTGTATCCAATACAATGAAACCATTATCAAGAAAACCATAACCATAAACTGTATCACCCAGATACAAAACCAAAGAATTGTTTTCAAATACAACTCTAAAACCATGTCTTAAAAGATAAATAACAGAAACAAGATTTCGCCGAATGTCTGGAGCATACAACACATCATGGAGTAACAGCGTCTGGCCACCTCGCAAAACTAATTTGCATGTGCCTATGCCATGAACCTCCACGCTTGAGTTGTTCCCCATCGTTATTCTTTTGCTTCCTCTTGGAATACGACGGTATTCCACGAAGCTCAAGCGTTCCCTTGTTATGTGTTCTGTCGCACCTGAATCAACAATCCACAAAGGATTTAGTTCAGCAAGCATAGTAGAACTTGTTACATAACAAGATGAGGTATAACACACAAGACATACCTCTTGCTCGGTGCAATCATGAGCAAAATGACCAGGGCTTTCGGCACTTGAAGCAAATCAAAGCTGATTTCTTCTTGCCAAGCACTAGTCCCCCTTGAACGCTTGGGCCCACTCTTGTTTTTGTTCCCACCCTGGTTACTTTGCTTGGACCGCTGAGGTTGAGCTTTCTCTCTCTTGCGCTTGAAGCCTGCACCCTTACTAGTGCTAGCTTCAGCAGCAAATACATCAGTTTGAGGGGCATCGGCCAACATCCGATCCTCATCAAGCTCAAGGTGCTTGGCAGCTTGATCGAAAGTCTTGACCTCATCAGCATGAGTCAAGAAGATCTTTATATGCTCCCAAGTCTTTGGCAATGACCTGATGACTGAGGAGACTTGCTCCTCATCAGTCTTCTGGTGCCCACATGCGCTCAACTCACTAATCATGTTAGAGATGATGGTTATATGCTGTCTCATGGTGTGACCCTGGCGCATCTTATAACCGTCAAAGGTGAGTCCGAGCTGGCGGCCTCTTGTGGTGGAAGTCCCTCCATACTGGAACTTCACAGCCTCCCACAAAGACTTTGCCGTCCTATGCTTCTCATAACGAAGCATCAGGTCATCCCTCATGGAGCTCAGGATTGTAATCCTAGCTACCCGGTCTTTCCTCTTCCAAGCATTGTATGTATCAAGGTCCCTGCGATGCTGTGCAGTGGTACCTTCCTCAGGTAGGTTCATGGTCTGGTTTATGGTCTCTAGCATATCCTACTCTTCCAGGAGATATTGCACCTTTCGGTGCAAGAGGTCATAATTCCTCTCATTCAGCTTATCTCCTTTAGTGAGGTCAGCAACAATGCTCTTGGTTGCAGCCATTTTTTCTAGAGATATTACATACAAGAATGAGTTCAATAAATCTAGCATAAAACACAACTCATGCAACAACAAATCACACTAGCATAATCAACCTATGGGATAAGCACTTAAACCAAAAGAGATGCTAAAAAACATTCAATCAAATTCTCATGCAAACCCACATAGACTTATACACTAGCTTCATTCTGTGCAAGAAACATGATTGATAGACCCATAAATAAAAAATAGTTTTATTAAAATAAAACATTCAATCATGTTCAAGCTATGAGGTGGTTCACACAGAACACTTCTACCTCATTAGCTCCCACTAGGCCCCATTAGGCCCTTAATGCTCAAACATCACATAGATTGTGAGCCATAGATGTCCAATAAATAGAAACACATTCAAAATTGGACAAAAAACTCAGACGGATTCTGAGACGGATCACCGTCTGACAATCCGTCTGAGACAGATTCTAAGACGGCTCTCCGTCTGGAGTCCATCAGCCCAGACGGACTGCCGTCTCACCAGACGGACAGCCCCCTTCTGGCATTCTGTGACCAGACGGATTCTGAGACGGCGCACCGTCTGAGAGTCCGTCTGGCTTCTGTGACCAGACAGATTCTGAGATGGCGCACCATCTGAGAGTCCGTCTAGCTCCTGTGACCAAACGGATTCTGAGACGGCTCACCTTCTCAGCATCCGTCTGGTACACAGACGTTAATTCCCCATTTAACGATTTTTTTTTTCAAAGAAAAAAAACATCCACGATCACATGAAGAAAAAAAAATCCAGCATTAAATCTTAACAAAATTTATCATCAATTCATGCAAATCTTCATTAGGGAAATTCACAAGATCCTCCCACTCGGATCCGAATCAAAATAAAGGGTTTCCAAAAACCCTATCAATTCTCCCATGGGTTTCGTATTAAACCCTTGATCCTCCCATTGGATCCATACAATTAAAATAAACAATGGGGAGGAACAAAGAACCGTGGGAACCAATGGCTCGATGCCGCTCCATATATCAATATTGTTTAATTGACGGGGAAAGATTCCTTACCCGGATTCGCTTTCCCTTACTTGAAGTATTCGCAGCGGAAGTCTAAATCCACGTTCTCGTTCAACCACCAAAGCTCTACCGGGGTGATTCCACAATCACTAGGAAAGGGAATGATATTCACAACCCAAATGCCGTGGATTAATGGAATGAAGATCAAAAGCGAGGAAAGGAAAAAAGCTTCCTTGGCCTGCGATTCTATGAGAGAGGGAGAGAGAGAGATGGAGCCGTCGTTTCTCTGAGATTCGCTCGTACGAATGAATCACACACTTACTCACTAATGCGGTGGTTACCAAAATATATAACCCTATTTTGTAACCGCCCTAATAGTGAGTTTCCAATATTGCCCTTGGGCATTTAATTTATTAATCAAATTAATAAATTCCAACAGTTGGTATTCTCAATTCATCATCAATTCACCCAAGGTAAGGATGGTTATCTCCATAAACATATAAGTCATCAAATATTGAATTGTGTTTTATTTAAAGAATGAAATCTCTTGATTTTCTTTCAATCATTATGAGACTGTTACATATGTGTTAGAACAGTAGCATTTAAAATCTTTATACTCTTGTTGTGTTACTTTATCCTTTTGATTTGCTTATGTTTATAGTGATTCTTTTCAATATCGTGATTTGATTACTATTATGGATATGCACTGGATGCATGAGAAATGATGAGATTGGATATGTGATTGCTTACGTATGACTTGGGATTGGGGGGTGTCCTACTGACACTTCTGTCCTTGGGCACCAGAGGGAATAGTATGAGATGTTCTCCGAAGGTGCCTATCGACTCTCTCCTGGGTTATTGGATGACATACATAGGACTGTCTAGTTGGTTGGCTAGGTTTATCCTTGTCGTGTCAGACCCGAATCGTAAGGGCATTGAGACCGAACAACCCGTGGTAGTGTATGGTTGGATGGGCGCTCTAGGCCGGTAACCAATCCGGTAGGGGACATAAACCATGCTACGGATACCTGAAAGGGGCCATTTATTGGTAGAGTTGTATATGGATAGACTTGGGCTCACGGGCGCTCAAGATCGGTAACCAACCCGTGAGAGGACGTGAGAGCTTCCCGTTTACTATATGTAGATGACCGATAGGGTTGATGAGTCCGAAATCCGGGATTTCGCTGACTCTAGTGTGAAGGATACCGGAAAGGATCGCAGGGGGCAAGGAATGGACGTATCTGAATCTGACATGACCGACTGAGTAGATGACTTGCATTGGGCTAAGCTTTACTGTGACATGCGCCAGTATATGACCAAATGGTGATGTGAGAGAGCGGTGACCGATTCCCCTTGCCACGGTTTTTTTTGATGACTTTACCGATCTTCCCCGGGCATTCCCAAGATATGGAAATGGGAGAGTGACTGACGACCCAGAGAAGTATGGTGCTATGACTTAAAGCATATCTACCTTAGAGACCAGCATTCATAGAGTTAGAACCATACTTGAATCATGTGTTCCATATCATATTGCATCATGTTATGGCTTGTATCATATATTTATATTTTATGGAATGACTACCTTGCTGAGTTCTTTCGAACTCACTCCTTTTTGCAACATATTTTGTTAGACTTTTCTGCAGATACTACCACTGTTGACTGTGGCGATCCAACCCTCTGGAGGCCGAGTTGAAGACTTGTATCACACTGGTGGCGATGAACCAGTTGATAAAGACGAGTAGACCAAGATCGGGACTTGTTTGTAGCAGTTCAGTTTTATATTTGTGTGTTAGGGATGGGATGTCGCCTCATTCCCTTGAATAATAAACCCAAGTTTTCGGACAATCATAATCATGGAACACAGTAATAAAGCATCCTTGAGTCATAGATTCAGAAGTGACTCAAACTTTCTTATAATGGAATAATAGAAAACTTGGATTAGAAACTTGAATAAATGAAGCATAATACATCTTGGTGGAATAATACACAATAATTAAAAGTTTATGACTTAGTTGTAGTCATGGTTAGAGTTAAGTTGTCAGTTTTGAGTTATTGAGTATGTGTGTTGAGTCTTGAGTTGAAAATTTGTCGCCGAGAGTCGCCCTTGTGAGTAAGTCTTTGTGGTGAGCCGTGTTGTCATTATGTGTTGTTATGAGTCTGAGTCGTATTGTTGTCGTGTGTTGTCGTATGAGTCTTGTTGGGTGTTGTAGTGAGTAGTCGTCATGAGTCATAAGTCATAATTAAACATTTACAATTTCTAATGCAATAAAAGAAATGCATAATGTACAATAACATAAGTGAAACCAACTTAATTTCATTAATCACATAAGAAATTTTTACAAGTCTGAAAAGAAATACATCTAAGAAAGCATAAAAGGAAACTCCTAGCACTATCTATCTAAGTGATCGAATCCAGTGATCTGTCTGATCCCTCCTGGATCTGAACTCCTTCTCCAGTCGTGCAAATTTCTCTCCCAAGGTATACATATAGGACTGTATCCTCTCCTGTCGAGCTTTTATCCTCTCAAGTATAGAGTAAATCAATGACTAATGAGAAGCCACACCCGGAGCCTCAGAAGTCATATGTGTTGGATCTCCAATCTCACGGAAGCGTGGTGTAAGAATCTCCTCATGTCTCGAAATCTCATCCTGACCTCGATCCTCATCTCTATGATTTTCGTCTCCCTAATTATCAATAACATCCTCATCCTGAACTGGAGCCCCATCATGATCATCATTGTCACCATGCTCATCTCCATCATCACTATCATCGGCATCCTCATCCTCTATGTCATCGTCCTTGACAATATCACCCTCATCCTCTGACCTAGCTTGCGTCGCGAAGCATCAGTGATGTTTGTACCAGCGGGAATCCACCAACGAGAATCTCATACAATCAGGACATCTAAGATGCGAGCCAATGTCCTAGTACTGAAACTGATTTCCTTGCCCCCAACCATAGAATCCATGACAATCCTGGAACCATCCCGCGGATCATCCTCTATACGGTAAGTCAGGTTACTATAGAAGTATCTGACAAGATCTGGGTAGACTGGCTGTGCCGTAGTGTATAAGTGAAGCCAATCCATACCCTCTAATCTCTCTCGGATGCGAAATACCTCTAAATCATCCACATCCACCAATCGTCCGTGCTCGATTGGTATGTCATGGAAATAATGCTCGTATAGAAACTCAGCCGTAGGGGTAGTGAATACTCCTCGTCCGTAACCTCTGACCGGGGAACAAGTCCTCTACCCCTATCCACCCGTCGCCCTCCTCTAGGCATGGTGAATCTGTTGAAACAAAGAAAGGAATTCATTTGAATTAGTCCCAGTGTGTGATTGTTAAATGAAGGGCATTTTCGTAAATTTTCATAAAATTTCGTTTTTGGTAAAATTTTGATTTGATTATTCTAACATGTGCATAAGACCTGTACAAACATGTGAGAATACTTTGTTTGGTGAAAATTCATCTTTTTGGCATATTCAAATTGAAAATTCAGCAAGTAGGAGAGAGAAAATCCCTCTCTTAGCTTGCATTTGTGATTTTAAAAAAAATTGGAATTTGGCCGAATGGAGAGTGGGAACACCTCCCCTATAGTGAATCAGTATTTTAGAATTTATTTCATGCTAAAATTCAATTTGGTTTGAAAATGAGACAAATTTTTGTAAAGTTGGGTTTTTGTGAAATGAATAGTGTTTTGGTAACCAAAATGAATGCAATCTTGTGTTTGAAGCTTAGTCTTACTTGAAAATTTATAAAAACATGTTTCTAATCACTTACATGCATGAGTCTAACCATTAGCAACAAGCATTATTTTGTTTTAATGAAAAACACATCAATGGTAAATGAAGTTTTCAAGAAAAGAGGAGAAAAAAAAAAAAAAAAAAAAAAAAAAGAGAAGAAGAAGAAGAAGAAGAAGAAGAAGAAGAAAGAAAGAAAGAAAGAAAAAAAGAACCTACTTGTGTTGATGATCAAGAGAGGGTTGCAAGTGTTTTTGGAGCCTTGAATCAAGCTTGGAAAACCCTTTGAAACCCTAGGAAGTCGTTTTCCCCAGAGCTAAACTCGAATTGGTAATGTGAGAAATGAAAATGAAAAGAGAAGTGGGCCCCTTAAATCTGATTTTTCGCGCAGATTTTTTTGGTCGATCCTTTTGGTCGATGCCATCGACCAAAGTGCATCGACCAAGAAAGTGAAAATTTGCTGCTTTGGCCAGTTTTGAGAAAAATTGATTTTTATGCATTGTTTGGATTTTAGTGACCTGTGCAGCTAATTTAAGTGTGGTTGACTTGTTGGAAGTGTGATGTTTATGGAAGACCTTTGAAACCCTTGAACCTTTTGAGAAGCCTAGAAAACTTTTCTTCAAGTTCATTATTCGTAACCTTCGTTCATATCTTCGTTTGATTTGTCACCTATGCATCTCTTGCTTTCTTAACGTCTGCTTTTGTTTTGAGTTCCTATCTGTCATTTAAGAAGTCAGCCAAGAGTCCATGCTTCTTTACCTATTAGACCTATTTCTCGTTGTACTTTCCTTTCCCTTGGTAAAGATTTGGTGGAACAATCACACCCCTGAAGAAGTTTCCTCATCGTATTGGAAGTCCAGGTATGCTTTCAATTTCGAGGACGAAATTATTTTAAGGGGGGGAGAATGTGAAATTCCGCCTAATCCTAACCTTGCTACTGTGCCAAATCGATACCTACCATATACATTGTTCAATTTATTCTCTATCGTATGAGTTGCCTAGTTTCATTTGGTAGAAGTTTACCCCGAAGCTGATCTATTTTCCCTACGATTTCTTCTTGTGCCTTCTATTCCCTTTGATGAGAGAGTGATCTTTAGTCATTCCCATTATTGATTTTTCTATACATGCTATTGTATAGAGGATCTCCATGCACTCTATAATGATCCTTCTACCCCTGCTGTTGTAGAGTAGACCTCCATACACCCTATAACCTTGTGAACTCTCCACATGATGATTTCGAAGAAAAATCAAGTGTGATCTTCATGATTTGTTATTCCCTTTAATTGTTTCAAGACTTTAAACTTTTCATCTCCTGTTCCTCAATCAAAGGTTAGTAATCCCTCTTGTGTTGTATTGATCTACTCTTACTATGTTTTATTCTTTATGATTGAGACTTAGAAGAAGATGCCGCATTCTTGCAACCATCTCTTCTACAATCTCCTGTCATTCTTATGGTTTTATGATCTTCATATTGATCTTCGCCATGATCCTTGTGAAGTCTCCATGAAACCATGATCATACTTTTGATTTGATTTCAAAGCACGTTAGATTTATTCCTTGTTTCTTACAAAAGACTTATTGTTATTTGTTTTCCGAAGATTTTGGGAGAAGAAAGGTCAAGATAAAAGCAATCTCCTCCATCTCTTTAGAAGCCTAGTACTCTCCCAATTTCGAGGACAAAATTATTTTAAGGGTGGGAGAATGTAACATCCAGCCCAAACCTAGCCCGGCCACCCTATTTATTTTGGGATAAAGAAAGACTTATTCAATGTTAGACCTTAAAGTTGGACCTTGATTTCAATATTATTATCTTTGAAAACCTTAGGAAGCCATGTCAGACCTTTCCCTTAGGGTAGATCTCTAATGTCTAGCCTTATCCTAACCTTGACCCGGCCCGGGACCTGTTATGTTTGTAAGTCCGAAAACCCGAAGTGGGGGGAAATGAGACTTGTGGACCCTTTTGATTGTTGATTTGGCGTCGGAGCCCAAGCTATCCATATGCAACTCTACCAATAAATGGCCCCTTTCAGGTATCCGTAGCATGGTTTATGTCCCCTACCGGATTGGTTACCGGCCTAGAGCGCCCATCCAACCATACACTACCACGAGTTGTTCGGTCTCAATGCCCTTCCGATTCGGGTCTGACACGACAAGGATGAACCTAGCCACCCAACTAGACAGTCCTATGTATGTCATCAAATAACCCGGGAAAGAGTCGATAGATACCTTCGGAGAACATCCCATACTATTCCCTCCGGTGCCCAAGGACAGGAGTGTCAGTAGGACACCCCCCAATCCTAAGTCATACGTAAGCAATCACATATCCAATCTCATCATTTCTCATGCATCCAATGCATATCCATAATAGTAATCAAATCTTGATATTGAAACGAATCATAACATAAGCAATCAAAATGATAAAATAACACAACAAGAGTATAAAGATTTAAATGATACTGTTTTAACACATATGTAACAGTCTCATAATAATTGAAAGAAAATCAAGAGATTTCATTCTTTAAATAAAACACAATTCAATATTTGATGACTTATATGTTTATGGAGATAACCATCCTTACCTTAGGTTGAGTTGATGATGAATTGAGAATACCAGGAATTAGTCCAAAAGAATTGTTAAGATCCGAAACAAACATCAATAATAAGTTAGAGAAGAAGTAGGGAAGATCGGATGTCAAACGGATCAAAACGGAGCAAGGTTGCTGTCAGCAACAAGTTTGGTCTATGGTATCGACCAAAATTGTCTTCGGGACAGAATAGTGGATTTTGGGGATTTTGGTCCGAAATGGGTCTTCCGGGGTTCGGATCGATCTGAAACTTGGAGGGATGATTAATAACAATGTAAGAACACTACCTAGCAAGTATTATCACAATCCAATGGTCCAAATGAAAACCCCCAAATTGAGGTCCTATGTTCTAAAGACAAGAATCCTAGCATTCATGAGAAATTGATGTAATTGAAAGGGAAGCTAGAGAATTAGTTGGAGAATAGGTTAGGAACATGATTACAATCATTTTCAAGCCAGAGATTAGACTAATCATACTCCACATCTCAGTTTAGTATAAGAAATCAAGTTGTTAAGCAAGGAATCATGGTAATGTATATGAAAGGATCAAGATGCAAGTGAGGCATAGCAAGAATGAAGGAAAAGCAAGTATAAATGGGAAGAGACGTTCATGGCAAGGTGTTTGCAAGGTTGCAACACCTTGGCCACGGTCACATCAGTAAAAAGAAGAAGAGAAGTGGGTAGGATAGAGAGCAAGAGAAGGAATCATACCTTGGAAGATGATATTTGGAGAAAAGAGACAATGATTTTTGTAGAAGATCATCACCCAAGCCAAAGAGGAGCATAAGAGGAGCCTTCCCACGTTCTCAGGTGTTGAAATGAGTGAAATATCGTTCTAGGTTTGAGGTTTCACTTAAATAGATGAAGGAATATCCAAAAAGCATCTTTTTCTCGATTCTAGGTAACTTTGGTCGTTGGTTTTGGTTGATGGCATCGACCAAAAGGATCGACCAAAAAGTAAATGTGTTTCACCAGAAAATCCAGAAATAGTTCAGCAACTTTGAACAGGGATTCGGAGGGCTATACAAGGTCAAATTGAGTGAGGTTTTCTCCTACAAGTCAATAAAGAAGTCTAGTTTCCAGAAATTCTTTTGGATCAAGCATGGGAGGTCATTAGGTCCACCAACTAAGCTCACCTTCTTCGATGCGCAAGCAGGATTTGCCAGACATAGTTCAGCAACTTCGGACAGGGATTTGGAGGGCTATATGGGGTCAAATGGAGTGGGGTTTTCTCCTACAAGTCCATCAAGAAGTCTAGTGTCGGGAAATATAATCGGATTGGGCACAGGAGTTCATTTGGTATTACAAATAATTCACCCCTCTTCGGTGCGCAGATTCAAAATTAACACTGACAATGCTCTCAAGTGAGGGGCATCATCGGCAATGTCCAAGGGCTTGGGCTTCGACGCCAAATCAACAATGAAAAGGGTCCACAAGTCTCATTTCCCCCCACTTCGGGTTTTCGGACCTACAAAAATAACAGGTCCCGGGCCGGGTCAAGGTTAGGATAAGGCCAGACATTACAGATCTACCCTAAGGGAAAGGTCTGACATGGCTTCCTAAGGTTTTTCAAAGATAATAATATTGAAATTAAAGTCCAAATTTTAAGGTCTAACATTGAACCAGTCTTTCTTTATCCCAAAATAAATAAGGTGTCCGGGCCAGGTTTGGGCTGGATGTTACATTCTCCCACCCTTAAAATAATTTCGTCCTCGAAATTGGGAGAGTACTAGGCTTCTAAGGAGATGGTGGTACTTCGCTCTTATCTTGACTTTTCTTCTCCTAAAATCTTCGGAAAACAATTAACAATAAATCTTTTGTAAGAAAAACAAGGAATAAATCTAATATGCTTTGAAATCAAATCGGAAGTATGATCATGGCTTCATAAAGATTTCACAAGGATCATGGTGAAGATCAATATGAAGATCATAAAACCTTAAAATGAAAAGAGATTGTAGAGAGATGGTTGCAAGGATGCAGCATCTTCTTCATAGTCTCAATCACAAAGAATAAAACATAAATAGAGTAAAGTACCATCATGGCTTTATGAAGATTTCATAAGGATTATGGTGAAGATCAATATGAAGATCATAAAACCTAAAAAAATGAAAAGAGATTGTAGAGAGATGGTTGCAAGGATGCAACATCTTCTTCATAGTCTCAATCACAAAGAATAAAACATAGTAAAAGTAGATCAATACAACACATGAGAAGATTACTAACCTTCGATTGAAAACAATAGATGAAAAGCTTGACGTCTTGAAACAATTAGAAGGAATAACAAATCATGAAGATCACACTTGATTTCTCTTAGAAATCATAATGTGGAGAGTTCACAAGGTTATAGGGTGTATGGAGGTCCACTCTACAACAGCAGGGGTAGAAGGATCATTATAGAGTGCATGGAGATCCTCTATACAATAGCATGTATAGAAAATCAATCATGGGAATGACTTAGGACCACCCTCCTATCAAAGGGAATAGAAGGCACAAGAAGAAATCGTAGGGAAAATAGATCAGCTTCGGGGTAAACTTCTACCAAATGAAACTAGGCAACTCATACGACAGAGAATAAATTGAACAATGTATATGGTAGGTATGGATTTGGCACAGTAGCAAGGTTAGGATTAGGCGGGATTTCACATTCTCCCCCCCTTAAAATAATTTCGTCCTCGAAATTGAAAGCATACCTGGACTTCCAATACGATGAGGAAACTTCTTCAGGGGTGTGATTGTTCCACCAAATCTTTACCAAGGGAAAGGAAAGTACAACGAGAAATAGGTCCAATAGGTAAAGAAGCATGGACCCTTGGCTGACTTCTTAAATAGTCAAGAGGAATTCAAACACTACTCACAGGTATTTCATACAGACTAGGCAGATTCATATAGCAAGAATAAATCAAAATAAGGCATATGGCCTTTATGCAATGAATCAGTAATGATTAAATCAAGCAACACATATGATATGTACGTAATGCATAAGTGAAGAATAAATCGGGACGATGCCTGTGGTATTCATACAAGGCACGGGTAACTATAAATCAAAACAATGCATATAGGAACAATGTCCAAATTCAAAGATCACACTTTCAAAATCACAAACATACTTGTCTTCAACTGTACAAGTCATCAAAAAAAAAAAACAAAGAAAGTAATAAAAATCAAATTTTCTTAAAACTCGGCCAAAGCAGCAAATTTTCACTTTCTTGGTCGATGCACTTTGGTCGATGGCATCGACCAAAAGGATCGACCAAAAAAATTCTGCGCGAAAGTTAGATTTAAAAGGGCCCACTTCCTTTCATTTTCATTTCTCACATTCCATTTCGAATTTAGTTATGGGGAAAACGACTTTCTAAGGTTTTCAAGGGTTTTCCAAGCTTGATTCAAGGCTCAAACAACACTTGCAACCCTCTCTTGATCATCAACACAAGTAGGTTCTCTTTCTTTTTCTCTTTTCTTGAAAACTTCATTTACCATTGATGTGTTCTTCATTAAAACTGAATAAAACTTGTTGCTAATGCTTAGGATCATGCATGTAGGTGATTAGAAACATGCTTCCATAAATTTTAAAGCAAGACTGAGCTTCAAACACAAGATTACACTCATTTTGGTTATCAAATCACTATTCATTTCATAAAAACCCAACTTTACAAAAACTTGTCTCATCTTCAAACAAAAATAAATTTTAGCATGAAATAAATTTCTACAATACTGATTCACTATAGGGGAGGTGTTCCCACTCTCCATTCGGTCAAATTCCAATTTTTCAAAAATCACAAATGCAAGCCAAAAGAGGGATTTTCTCTCTCCTACTTGCTGAATTTTCACCTTGAAGATGTCAAAAAGATGAATTTTCACCAAACAAAGTATTCTATCATGTTTGTACAGGTCTTATGCATATGTTAGAATAATCAAATCAAAATTTTACCAAAAACGAAATTTTCTGAAAATTTACGAAAATGCCCTTCATTTAACAATCACACACTGGGACTAATTCAAATGAATTCCTTTCTTTGTTTCAACAGATTCACCATGCCTAGAGGAGGGCGACGGGTGGATAGGGGTAGAGGACATGTTCCCCGGGCAGAGGTTACGGACGAGGAGCATTTCACTACCCCTTACGGCTGAGTTTCTATATGAGTACTATTTCCATGATATTCCGATCGAACATGGGCAGTTGGTTGATGTGGATGATTTAGAGGTGTTTCGTATTCGAGAGAGATTGGAGGCTATGGATTGGCTTCACTACCAAAGTACTAGCCCGCGTTCTGGACGTTTCGTATGTACGGGATTTCCGCTGGTAGATTCTCGTTGGCATAGACATCACAGAGGCTTCGCGACGCAAGCTAGGTCAGAGGATGAGGGTGATATTGTCAAGGATGATGACATAGAGGATGAGGATGCCGATGACAGTGATGATGGGGATGAGCATGGAGACAATGATGATCATGATGGGGTTCCAGTTCAGGATGAGGATGTTATTGATAATCAGGGAGACGAAAATCATAGAGATGAGGATCGAGGTCAGGATGAGATTTCGAGACACGAGGAGATTCTTACACCATGCTTCCGTGAGATTGGAGATCCAACACATATGACTTCTGAGGCTCCGGGTGTGGCTTCTCATTAGTCATTGATTTACTCTATACTTGAGAGGATAAAAGCTCGAGAGGGGAGAGGATACAGTCCTATATGTATACCTTGGGAGAGAAATTTGCACGACTGGAGAAGGAGTTCAAATCCAAGAGGGACCAGACAGATCACCGGATTCGATCACCTAGATAGATAGTGCTAGGAGTTTCCTTTTATGCTTTCTTAGATGTATTTCTTTTCAGACTTGTAAAAATTTCTTATGTGATTAATGAAATTAAGTTGGTTTCACTTATGTTATTGTACATTATGCATTTCTTTTATTGCATTAGAAATTGTAAATGTTTAATTATGACTTATGACTCATGACGACTACTCACACCCATTACTCCCAACTACAACACCCAACCAGACTCATACCACAACACACCGACGACAATACGACTCGGACTCATAACAACACATAATGACAACACGGCTCACCACAAAGACTTACTCACAAGGGCGACTCTTGGCGACAAATTTTCAACCTCAAGACTCAACACACATACTCAATAACTCAAAACTGACAACTTAACTCTAACCATGACTACAACCCAAATATAAGTAATAAACTTTTAATTATTGTGTATTATTCCACCAAGATGTATTATGCTTCATTTAATCAAGTTTCTAATCCAAGTTTTCTATTATTCCATTCTAAGAAAGTTTGAGTCACTTCTGGATCTATGACTCAAGGATGCTTTATTACTGTGTTCCATGATTATGCACTAAATCCATCTGTCACATCCCGCCCTAAATCCACCAAGGGGATACCCTATTTGGATTACCCGGGGAGTGAATTACAGTCCCGCCGATCAAGTTTAGGAACGATCATAGTCACTTAGCACAATAATATAATCAAAAGCAAGAACAATTCCTTGTATCCAAATAATTTAATAATAAAAGTCGAGAAAGTACCTTAGAAGGATTCACCAATAACATCAGAGTGCGGAAAGGATTTCATTAGTATAAACAATCAAGTGTGAAAAGGAGGGAGGAAACCCATCCTATAATAATAGCGGAAGATGAGACGACTAAAAGTAAAGGTTACAACCGATTCACCAAATAACAAGTGAAACAACTAAGCTATAGTCCCGACAATTCAAATAAAAGGTTAAAAAGGGAATGAGGCGACATCCCATCCCTAACACACAAATATAAAACTGAACTGCTACAAACAAGTCCCGATCTCGGTCTACTCGTCTTTATCAAATGGTTCATCGCCACCAGTATGATACAAGTCTTCAACTCGGCCTCCAGAGGGTTGACTGCCACAGTCAACAGTGGTAGTACCTGCAGAAAAGTCTAACAAAATATGTTGCAAAAAGGAGTGAGTTCGAAAGAACTCAGTAAGGTAGTCATTCCATAAAATATAAACCATATGATACAAGCCATAACATGATGCAATATGATATGGAACACATGATGCAAGTATGGTTCTAACTCTATGAATGCTGGTCTCTAAGGTAGACATGCTTTAAGTCATAGCACCATACTTCTCTGGGTCGTCTGTCACTCTCCCATTTCCATATCTTGGGAATGCCCGGGGAAGATCGGTAAAGTCATCAAAAACCGTGGTAAGGGGATCGGTCACCGCTCTCTCACATCACCATTTGGTCAAGTACTGGCGCATGTCACAGTAAAGCCTAGCCCAATGCAAGTCATCTACTCAGTCGGTCAAGTCAGATTCAGATACGTCCATTCCTCGCCCCCGGCGATCCTTTCCGGTATCCTTCACACTAAAGTCAGCGAAATCCTGGATTTCCGACTAATCAACCCTATTGGTCATCCACATATAGTAAACGGGAAGCTCTCACGTCCTCTCACGGATTGGTTACCGGTCTTGAGCGCCCGTGAGCCCAAGTCTATCCATATGCAACTCTACCAATAAATGGCCCCTTTCAGGTATCCGTAGCATGGTTTATGTCCCCTACCGGATTGGTTACCGGCCTAAAGCGCCCATCCAACCATAAACTACCACGGGTTGTTCAGTCTCAATGCCCTTCCGATTCGGGTCTGACACGACAAGGATAAACCTAGCCACCCAAATAGACAGTCCTATGTATGTCATCCAATAACCCGGGAAAGAGTCGATAGGCACCTTCGGAGAACATCCCATACTTTCCCTCTGGTGCCCAAGGACAGGAGTGTCAGTAGGACACCCCCCAATCCTAAGTCATACGTAAGCAATCACATATACAATCTCATCATTTCTCATGCATCCAATGCATATCCATAATAGTAATCAAATCATGATATTGAAACGAATCATTATAAACATAAGCAAATCAAATTGATAAAGTAACACAACAAGAGTATAAAGATTTAAATGCTACTGTTCTAACACATATGTAACAGTCTCATAATGATTGAAAGAAAATCAAGAGATTTCATTCTTTAAATAAAACACAATTCAATATTTGATGACTTATATGTTTATGGAGATAACCATCCTTACCTTGGGTTGAATTGATGATGAATTGAGAATACCAAGAATTAGTCCAAAAGAATTGTTAAGACCCTAAACAAACATCAATAATAAGTTAGAGAAGAAGTCGGGAAGATCGGATGTCAAACGGATCAAAACGGAGCAAGGTTGCTGTCAGCAACAACTTTGATCGATGGTCTTGGTCGATGGTATCGACCAAAAGGATCGACCAAACTTGTCTTCGGGACAGAATAGTGGATTTTGGGGATTTTGGTCCGAAATGGGTCTTCCGGGGTTCGGATCGATCTGAAACTTGGAGGGATGATTAATAACAATGTAAGAACACTACCTAGCAAGTATTATCACAATCCAATGGTCCAAATGAAAACCCCCAAATTGAGGTCCTATGTTCTAAAGACAAGAATCCTAGCATTCATGAGAAATTGATGTAATTGAAAGGGAAGCTAGAGAATTAGTTGGGGAATAGGTTAGGAACATGATTACAATCATTTGCAAGCCAGAGATTAGACTAATCATACTCCACATCTCAGTTTAGTATAAGAAATCAAGTTGTTAAGCAAGGAATCATGGTAATGTATATGTAAGGATCAAGATGCAAGTGAGGCATAGCAAGAATGAAGGAAAAGCAAGTATAAATGGGAAGAGACGTTCATGGCAAGGTGTTTGCAAGGTTGCAGCACCTTGGCCATGGTTTCATCAATAAAAGAAGAAGAGAAGTGGGTAGGATAGAGAGCAAGAGAAGGAATCATACCTTGGAAGATGATAGTTGGAGAAAAGAGACAATGATTTTTGTAGAAGATCATCACCCAAGCCAAAGAGGAGCATGAGAGGAGCCTTCCCACGTTCTCAGGTGTTGAAATGAGTGAAATATCGTTCTAGGTTCGAGGTTTCACTTAAATAGATGAAGAAATATCCAAAAAGCATATTTTTCTCGATTCGGGTAACTTTGGTTGTTGGTCTTTGGTTGATGGCATCGACCAAAAGGATCGACCAAAACAGGTAACAGGTTTCAGCAGAAAATCTAGAAATAGTTCAGCAACTTCGAACAGGGATTCGGAGGGCTATACAAGGACAAATTGAGTGAGGTTTTCTCCTACAAGTCAATAAAGAAGTCTAGTTTCCAGAAATACTTTTGGATCAAGCATGGGAGGTCATTAGGTCCACAAACTAAGCTCACCTTCTTCGATGCGCAAGCAGGATTTGCCAGACATAGTTCAGCAACTTCGGACAGGGATTTGGAGGGTTATATGGGGTCAAATGGGTGGGGTTTTCTCCTACAAGTCCATCAAGAAGTCTAGTTTCGGGAAATATAATCAGATTGGGCACAGGAGTTCATTTGGTATTTCAACTAATTCACCCCTCTTCGGTAAGCAGATTCAAAACTAACACCGACAATGCTCTCAAGTGAGGGGCATCATCGTCAATGTCCAAGGGCTTGGGCTCCGATGCCAAATCAACAATCAAAAGGGTCCACAAGTCTCATTTCCCCCACTTCGGGTTTTCGGACCAACAAACATAATAGGTCCCGGGCCGGGTCTAGGTTAGATAAGGCTGGACATTACGGATCTACCCTAGGGGAAAGGTCCCATATGGCTTCCTAAGGTTTTTCAAAGATAATAATATTGAAATTAAAGTCCAACTTTTAAGGTCTAACATTGAACCACCCTTTCTTTATCCCAAAATAAATAGGGTGTCCGGGCCAGGTTTGGGCTGGATGTTACATTCTCCCCACCCTTAAAATAATTCGCCTCGAAATTGGGAGAGTACTAGGCTTTAAATATTACATGCTATATGATTCCAATGCGAATTTCTATTAGCTCCTTTAAATATTACATGCTATTCCTCATCAATGCAATCAATTCCAACTCATTCCATGATGTTTATCACTTGAACTTGATAGCTCAAATTGGGGCTTTTATTTAGAAACCATTGGATTGGTTTAATTTCTTTATTTATAGTGTCCTACTACCATGCTGTTAAGTATGCCTCCAAGTTTAGGGATAGATGATCCGCAACACCGAAGACTCATTTCCGGAAGAAACACCCCCAAAAATCGGATGAAAACCCCAAAATCCACATTTCGCCCCCAAGACAATTTTGGTCGATCCTTTTGGTCGATACCATCGACCAAAACCTTCGACCAAAGTTGTTGCCGATCAGTTGAACAACCTTGGCCCGCGCTTTGATCCAAATTGTTGGTAATACTCCATATATCAATATTGTTTAATTGACGGGGAAAAGATTCCTTTACCTCGGATACGCTTTCCCTTACTTGAAGTATTCGTAGCGGAAGTCTAGATCCACATTCTCGCTCAACCACCAAAGCTCCACCGGGGTGATTCCACAATCACTAGGAAAGGGAATGATATTCACAACCCTAATGCCGTGGATCAATGGAATGAAGATCAAAAAGTGATGAAAGGAAAATAACTTCCTTGGCCTCGCGATTCTATGAGAGAGGGAGAGAGAGATGGAGCCGTCGTTTCTCCGAGATTCGCTCGTACGAATGAATCACACACTTACTCACTAATGCGGTGGTTACCAAAATATATAACCCTATTTTGTAACCGCCCTAATAGTGAGTTTCCAATATTGCCCTTGGGCATTTAATTTATTAATTATATTAATAAATTCCAAGCACCTCCCACTTGCACAAGGGCAAGTGTTAATCTTTCAATGTGTGTCCCGGATATACACATTCAATCTCTCCGCTATGTATCCGGATACATAGACCTATTGTGTCCTAGACACACATGTATATCCCAGATATACATATTTAATCTCTCCCGCTATGTATCCCGATACATAGACCTCTTGTGTCCCGATACACACATGTATATCCCGGATATACGTATTCAATCTCTCCGCTATGTATCCCGGATACATAGACCTCTTGTGTCCCGGACACTAATATCCACAAGTCATACTAGCAAAATAGGTTGTGCGACCGGTGATATACCTGCACGCGTGAGCCCCAAACTAGAAACCTTCCCTGAAGGCCGAATGGCACATCACTCATAGAAACAAATCAAATAAGCATTAGTATAACACGGTGTCCTAGGTTTATTCAAACTCACCGGACTAAAGGTATCTCAATCCCTCCGAAAGATCACCTTCTTGTCCTTAAAATGTCCACCACCGTAACACATACAGCTGGCGCCAACAAGCACTTTTTAGGGTGCAGTTGAATCAAACCATTCCTTTCGCCCTGCACCATCACTACACTTAGGATTGACTCCTTTCCCGGTAGTGCCCCTTTAGGTCGAATCAATCATGACCATAGGTAACACCCCAAAGTAGCCACATCAACCCTTCGCTTCATGATGTCTTCGAAAGTCACTAAGAACACTAATGGACCATAAGGTCCAGGACTCACACAATGAGAGGAGCGGGGATCCATCCTCTTATTTTCAATGATCGCTAAGCACACATAGTATGATATATGTACTATGGTGGAGCATTCTATATACAATAGAACGTATGTCCATCTCAACACCATACAGGTCTTAGTCTAGTTGCAACCTCTTGCGCCTAACCCGAGTTTCTTTATTGTCCCCACCCTAGCGCCACATAAAGTACTGCACCGGCTCTTATAGACAACATGAATAGTGGGAACATTCATGTCGATTCTCTTCACAATAGAGAAACTCATCTTGATTCCAAATCAAGGCGACATCATGATTATGAATTGACCTACACAAAGTCATTCACAATCCGTCTCATCTCTGCTCGCCTCCAAGGCGCCCAGAGAGGCGAATGCTCGTGTGAGTGAGCCATTCTCTTGCCTATTGACATATCTTGTTTTATGCTAGAAGAAACACAATCACAATGAAAGTGAATAAGAATAATGTTGGAATGAACTCATATTACTCATTAATAAGAAAGTCTCAAGGACAAAATAAGTCACAATCTACGCAAGCCCAAGGATTTTACATGAGAAATAAAAACATCCTTGGTTATAGGTTTGGTAAGAGGGTCAGCTACCATCTGACTAGTAGATATGTGCTTAAGTACAACTTTCTTCCTTGATGTAATGTCTCTAATAAAGTGATATCTCAACTGCATATGTTTGGTCTTCCCATGATACTTGGGGTCCTTGACATAGGTAAGAGCTGCCGTACTATCACAAAGAGACAAGGGCAGCCTCTTTGGATGTCATCACAATCCCAAAGATGTCGAAGGAATCTCCTCAACCAAACAGCCTCTTGAACCACAGCTGAGCATGCCACATACTCTTGCTTCCATGGTCGAGAGGGATATACAAGCCTGCTTCTTGCTACACCATGAAATGGCCCCGCCATTCAGCAAGAAAGCATATCCAGAGATTGATTTGCGCTCATCAATGTCTCCAGCCCAGCTTGGCATCACTATAGCCAACTAAGCGCAAACCAACTCCTTGGTAACACAACATGTAGTTACTCGCTCCTCCGAGAAGCCTAGAAAACTTTTCTTCAAGTTCATTATTCGTGACCTTCGTTCATATCTTCGTTTGATTTGTCACCTATGCATCTCTTGCTTTCTTAACGTCTGCTTTTGTTTTGAGTTCCTATCTATCATTTAAGAAGTCAGCCAAGAGTCCATGCTTCTTTACCTATTAGACCTATTTCTCGTTGTACTTTCCTTTCCCTTGGTAAAGATTTGGTGGAACAATCACACCCCGAAGAAGTTTCCTCATCGTATTGGAAGTCCAGAGTATGCTTTCAATTTCAAGGACGAAATTATTTTAAGGGGGGGAGAATGTGAAATTCCGCCTAATCCTAACCTTGCTCTGTGCCAAATCCATACCTACCATATACATTGTTCAATTTATTCTCGTCGTATAAGTTGCCTAGTTTCATTTGGTAGAAGTTTACCCGAAGCTTATCTATTTTCCCTACGATTTCTTCTTGTGCCTTCTATTCCCTTTGATGAGAGAGTGATCTTAAGTCATTCCCATTATTGATTTTTCTATACATGCTATTGTATAGAGGATCTCCATGCACTCTATAATGATCCTTCTACCCCCGTTGTTGTAGAGTAGACCTCCATACACCCTATAACCTTGTGAACTCTCCACATGATGATTTCAAGAAAAATCAAGTGTGATCTTCATGATTTGTTATTCCCTCTAATTGTTTCAAGACTTTAAACTTTTCATCTCCTGCTCCTCAATCAAAGGTTAGTAATCCCTCTTGTGTTGTATTGATCTACTCTTACTATGTTTTATTCTTTATGATTAAGACTTAGAAGAAGATGCTGCATTCTTGCAACCATCTCTTCTACAATCTCCTGTCATTCTTATGGTTTTATGATCTTCATATTGATCTTCGCCATGATCCCTGTGAAGTCTCCATGAAACCATGATCATACTTTTGATTTGATTTCAAAGCATGTTAGATTTATTCCCTGCTTTCTTACAAAAGACTTATTGTTATTTGTTTTCCGAAGATTTTGGGAGAAGAAAGGTCAAGATAAAAGCAATCTCCTCCATATCTTTAGAAGCCTAGTACTCTCCCAATTTCGAGGACAAAATTATTTTAAGGGTGGGAGAATGTAACATCCAGCCCAAACCTAGCCCGGACACCCTATTTATTTTGGGATAAAGAAAGACTTGTTCAATGTTAGACCTTAAAGTTGGACCTTGATTTCAATATTATTATCTTTGAAAACCTTAGGAAGCCATGTCGACCTTTCCCTTAGGGTAGATCCGTAATGTCCGGCCTTATCCTAACCTTGACCCGGCCCGGGACCCCATTATGTTTGTAGGTCCGAAACCCGAAGTGGGGGAAAATGAGACTTGTGGACCCTTTATATTGTTGATTTGGCGGCGGACCCCAAGCCCTTGGACATTGACGATGAAATACAACTCTAAAACCATGTCTTAAAAGATAAATAACGTAAACAAGATTTCGCCGAATGTCCGGGAGCATACAAAGACATCATGGAGTAACGGCGTCTCGGGGCCACCTCGCAAAACTAATTTGCATGTGCCTATGCCATGAACCTCCACGCTGAGTTGTTCCCCATCGTTATTCTTTGCTTCCTCTTGGAATACGACGGTATTCCACGAAGCTCAAGCGTTCCCTTGTTATGTGTTCCGTCGCACTGAATCAACAATCCACAAAGGATTTAGTTCAAACAAGCATAGTAGAACTTGTTACATAACAATATGAGGTATAACACACAATACATACCTCTTACTCGGTGCAATCACGAGCAAAATGACCAAAGCTTTCGGCACTTGAAGCAAATCAAAGCGATTTCTTCTTGCCAGCACTAGTCCCCCTTGAACGCTTGGGCCCACTCTTATTTTTGTTCCCACCCCGGTTACTTTGCTTGGACCGCTCGAGGTTGAGCTTTCTTCTCTTGCGCTTGAAGCCCGCACCTTACTAGTGCTAGCTTCAAAGAAGAAATACATCAGCTTGAGGGGCATCGGCCAACATCCGATCCTCATCAAGCTCAAGGTGCTTGGCAGCTTGATCGAAAGTCTTGACCTCATCAGCATGAGTCAAGAAGATCTTTATATGCTCCCAAGTCTTTGGCAATGACTGATGACCGAGGAGACTTGCTCCTCATCGCCTTCTCGGTGCCCACATGCGCTCAACTCACTAATCATGTTAGACATGATGGTTATATCTCGTCTCATGGTGTGACCTGGCGCATCTTATAACCGTCAAAGGTGAGTCCGAGCTGGCGGCCTCTTGTGGTGGAAGTCCCTCCATACTGGAACTTCACAGCCTCCCACAAAGACTTTGCCATCCTATGCTTCTCATAACGAAGCATCAAGGTCATCCCTCATGGAGCTCAGGATTGTAATCCCAGCTACCCGCTCTTTCCTCTTCCAAGCATTGTATGTATCAAGGTCCCTGCGATGTAGGTGCAAAGGTACCTTCCTCAGGTAGGTTCATGGTCCGGTTTGTGGTCTCTAGCATATCCTACTCTTCCAGGAGATATTGCACCTTTCGGTGCGAAGTCATAATTCCCTCTCATTCAACCTTATCTCCTTTAGTGAGGTCAGCAACAATGCTCTTGGTAGCAGCCATTTTTTCTGGAGATATTACATACAAGAATGAGTTCAATAAATCTAGCATAAAACACAACTCATGCAACAACAAATCACACTAGCATAGTCAACCTATGGGATAAGCACTTAAATCAAAAGAGATGCTAAAAAACATTCAATCAAATTCTCATGCAAACCCACATAGACTTATACACTAGCTTCATTCGTGCAAGAAACATGATTGATAGACCCATAAATAAAAAATAGTTTTATTAAAATAAAACATTCAATCATGTTCAAGCTATGAGGTGGTTCCACACAAGAACACTTCTACCTCATTAGCTCCCCACTAGGCCCCATTAGGCCCTTAATGCTCAAACATCACATAGATTGTGAGCCATAGATGTCCAATAAATAGAAAAAAAAACACATTCAAAATTGGGCAAAAAACTCGGACGGATTTCGAGACGGATCACCGTCCGACAATCCGTCTCGAGACAATTCTAAGACGGCTCTCCAGTCATCGCAGACGGGAGTCCATCGCAGCCTGGACGGACTGCCGTCTCACCAATGACAGACATTTTTTCGGCATTTTGTGACCAAATGGATTCGAGACGGCGCACCGTCCGAGAGTCCGTTCAAGCTTCGTGACCAGACAATTACGAGATGGCGCACCATCCGAGAGTCCGTCTAGCTCTCGTGACCAAACGGATTCCGAGACGGCTCACCTTCTCAAGATCCGTCTGGTACACGTACGTTAACTCCCCATTTAACGATTTTTTTTTTCAAAGAAAAAAACATCCACGATCACATGAAGAAAAAAAATCCAGCATTAAATCTTAACAAAATTTATCATCAATTCATGCAAATCTTCATTAGGAAATTCACAAGATCCTCCCACTGGATCCGAATCAAAATAAAGGGTTTCCAAAACCCTATCAATTCTCCCATGGGTTTCAGATTAAACCCTTGATCCTCCCATGGGATCCATACAATTAAAATAAACAAATGGGAGGAACAAAGAACCGTGGGAACCAATGGCTCGATGCCAATGTTGGTAATACTCCATATATCAATATTGGTTTAACTGACGGGGAAAGATCTCCTTTACCCCGAATTCGCTTTCCTTACTTGAAGTATTCACAAATGGAGGTCTAAATCCACTTTCTCGCTCAACCACCAAAGCTCTACCATAGTGATTCCACAATCACTAGGAAAGGGAATGATATTCACACCCAAATGCCGTGGATTAATAATAAGACTGTGCTTTATGAAAGGAAAAAGCTTCCTTATCTGCTATCTGCTGAGAGAGTGGAGAGAGAGAGATGGATTATTGCTTTCTTCCGAGATTCGCGCATATCAATGACTGACACAATTTACTCACTAATGCGGTGGTTACCAAAATATATAACCCTATTTTGTAACCGCCCCCAGCTAGTGAGTTTCAAACATTGTCTTGGGTAATGAATCATTAATCAATTGACAATTCAACAAACAAAAATTCTCAATTCATCATGTGTTCACCCACAGTAAGATCGCTATCTCCATCGTCATATCCGTCATCAAATATTGAACTTGTGTTCTTATTTTAAAAAGAATGAAACTTTTGATTTTTCTTTCAATCATTATGAGAAGTCACACTGTTAGAATGTGAGCAGAACTAAAACTCAGCTACACTTTGCTGTGTTACTTTATCCCTTTGATTTGCTTATATTTATATGTAGACTGTTTAAATATCGTGATTTTGATTACTATTATGGATATGCATTTGATGCATGAGAAACATACGGATATGTGATTGCTACGCATGACTCTGGATTGTAGTGTCCTCACCACACCTGTCTCACACCAAGAGGGAATAGTATGGGGATGCTCTCCATGTGCCATCACTCTCTCTCCTGTTATTGGATGACATAAGCACATAAAATCGTTTGAAGTTGGCTGGCTAGCTATCCTGTCGGCCCAACCAATCGTAAGGGCATTGAGACCGAACAAAACCGATAGGGTTGATGAGTCCGAAATCCGGGATTTTGCTGACTCTAGTGTGAAGGATACCGGAAAGGATCGCGGGGCGAGGAATGGACGTATCTGAATCTGACATG